>NW_005841852.1:5151706-5167744 GCF_000455745.1 Alligator sinensis
GGCCTCTGCACAAGCTCCCCAACCCCCCCCACTTCCCCGCATCCCTATAGCTGCCCTGCCCACCCCAGCTCCAGCCCTTAAAGCAAAAAAAAAAGAGAAAAACCCCAGGACTCTCCACTCCTGCAGCAGCCTTGGGCCCTCCCCCCTGCTGGCAGGAACAGTGAGTGCGGGGTTTTTCTAATTTTTTTCTTAAAGGGCCAAAGCTGCAGTGGCGAAGCAGCCATGGGAGAGGCTAGGGCAGTGGGGAGGGGTCAGAGTTCTCATGCAAAACCTCCCATGCAGGCAAAAAAAAAAGAGAAAAACCCCAGGACTCTCCACTCCTGCAGCAGCCTTGGGCCCTCCCCCCTGCTGGCAGGAACAGTGAGTGCGGGGTTTTTCTAATTTTTTTCTTAAAGGGCCAAAGCTGCAGTGGCGAAGCAGCCATGGGAGAGGCTAGGGCAGTGGGGAGGGGTCAGAGTTCTCATGCAAAACCTCCCATGCAGTGTGGGGCAGTGGGGGGCAGTAGAGATCACCCCCCACCCCACCCGGCAGCACTGAGTCAGGGCTTTTTTTTTCTTCCAAGTGCCAGAGCTGTGGTGGGTGGGGCAGCCATTGCCAGACTGGGGGGAATGGGTCTGGCTGATTTGGAGATTCAGCAGCAGCCAAAAATCTGAATCAGATTCAGCCAAATCGATTTGGGACAGTGATTCAAATCACCAAGTTGGATCACTGTCCCACGAATCGGCCAAAGCCAAATCCAAACCGAATACTAGCCACTTCACACAGGCCTAATTGTTAGGGAACAACACAAGTTCTAACTCTGGTTATTTTGTGTGTTGAAAGATCCCTGTGTTTTTCTTTCAAAGAAGAAAATTGCATTCTCAATACAGTCAGAAATTTCTCCAAAAATGGTCATTTGAACAAACAACAGCTCACAAAATCATTGTGCTCATTAAAAAGTGAGCCTAAAATGGCTAAAGTTTGACCAGAAAAAGTTGGCAAGGTTGAGACAAGCTTCAGAAAACTCACCAACTCTCTGGTTACAAATGGTGCATTGGGACCAAGATGCATTGTTTTAGAAATATTTACAGCATTTAGAATATTTGCAGTAGAAATGTCACATGCAGAAACAGATGCAAAAACAGAAGGAAGGCTAACAAAGGAATATATAACCACTTCTGTTGTCTCTGAAAGTGATGTGGAACTTTCTTCCTTCTGCTTCTTCTAGTATGAAAACTTTGTTTAAATCACTTCAAAATATAGGGCCTGACCATGTGCAAGTGAAGCATAATGAACCCTAGAACTTGCCTGTGGGCCATGGAATTCTTCAATGAAATAGTGCTTGGTCCCTCTATCAAGCTTGTTGAAAAATAAGAAATGCTCATTTGATTTAAAAGTTTTATCTACATTTGAAAGTGGTTGTTGGTTACCTTGAAATGTTTTGCATTATAGTGCATGGTGTCAGTCATCTGGTGTTTTAACTTAAGATAAGAGCTCCACAGTGGAAATAGGGTTACTGAGATGCAAGATGAATTTATTTTCCAGTAAAGTAGGTGTAGAATGCATCCAGTTCTTAAATGACAGCTGGCAAGCCTTCTGGTTTTCCTTTCTGCTTTTTAGGCTACCTAAATTAACCTTTGTGTCTTCTAATGCCGTAGGGTAATTTTGATCAGATGTCCCTAGGCCAGCTTATTGCAAGGTCACCTACCTAGATTCTGGAAAGAAATAATGGATGTATCTAACTCTTTTGCTAGGTTCTGTGCTGAAGTTGTAGACTTTATCATCCTCTGGGAAGAGGTGCTCATTTAGACCCATCTGAATGCCACTGGTCCATAGGAAGCTTTCATAACAAATGAAAGATAGTATTTCTGAAGTGCTATTTTGTGCCATAAAAAAAGGAAAGGAGTACTAGTAGGTCTGTGCAAATAGTAGGAATAATGTGGCCTATGAGTGTTTGTTCTAGCACTAGGGTGAACATCATAAAGGACAATCCATTTTTCTGCTACTCTGTCCTGTATTGATACAAAACCGGACACCTTTAAGTCCTCTATTTTTCTCTTTTGAACCTCCAGTCAGTACTTGAAGAGAAAAATAGAGGACATAAAGGCTTCTGGTTTCATATCAATAGAGGACAGAGGACAACCAGACTGTCCTCTATGATGGCCACCCTATCTAGCACTGTCTTGGGTAATATAGGGTTGAGCATATCCCACCTGCTTGTATTCACCAAGATGCTGCAGAGCTAGAGATTTGCTCCAGCTCATTCCTAGCCTGAGTTTCTAGCAGGCCTGAGAGTGACCACTGGAGATGGACTGATACTAGACTTAAAGGTGAACTTTCTGGCAGGGTGTGGGCAATGTCCAGCCCCATCCTCCCTAGGAACAACCACTGATGAGCTGTAAACAAACCCTGAGAGGGCTTGCAGGGCCTACAGCTCCCATTATGAGAGAGACCGCAATGATACATTACTAAACATAACATGTGACAAACTCCATTGAGAAGAGCCTGAGATGCCACTCAAAATATAGAATTAAAGAAGATCAATCATCAACCCACCCAACCCAAGAGGCAGCCTCATAGCCTATGGATTGTATCTAGAGCAGAGCTTTCCAAACTGTGTGCCGCGACACATTAGTGTGTCGGCGGCAGTGTGTAGGTGTGTCGCGCGAAATGCAGAAAATTTTGCGGAAGGGCACCGCGGAGCTCCCTTACTCGCGTCTGCTTCCCTTGGCCCCTCCCCCGGAACTGAATTACTGTGTCGCGAAATGATGCATGTCTAAAAAGTGTGTCACCAACATGAAAAGTTTGGAAAGCTCTGATCTAGAGGATCAAGATGGAGAGATCTTTTCAAGAAGGCATGATGTCTTCAGTGTTCCTGAGAGTTTGAACCACTTGGCTCTAATGCTGTGTAACAGTGCTGCCATGTTGTTCCTTATTCATAACAGCAATCATGCCAGAGGTTATATTCTGGCCCTATCTATATGCAGTCATCAAGTACAAATATTAGTTCCCAAGTTTGCACTAGCCTCAGAACAGGAACATCCAGTGTTCCTAACCAGTCATAGCATTTGATATAGTCCACCTCTATGGGTGCTGAACATATCTAACAAGTGGTCCTACCACTTCTGTCCATTCATTAGCATGGAAGGCTCTGTCTCTTGTTCTTCACATGAAAATATCAAAAGGTTGTTAACATGGCTAATGGAGGCCCAGGAAGTAGGGACTTCCCCAAATAAATTTTCAGGAGTGAGAGATGTCTTTTGCTGCCAAATCCACCTTTAATAAGTGTCAGGGAACTTTATCAGCACAGACACAAATTGCACTCACCTACCCTGCCTAAGATAACCTATATATGTCCCAATTCTTCTGTAGGTATGTCTACATGTGCACTTAGGCTGCCTTAAATTTACTTCGTAGTAAATTACTGCACAGTAAGCAGGAATAGGCTGGTGTCTACACATGCAGACAACCTAGGACTAAATTTAGTCCCAGGTCAAAGCAAACTGCCATGTGCCCCTGTGGTCACCGGGGGGAGCTCTAGCCTCTGGCCACATGGCCACCAGCCTTTGGGACTAACTTTAGTCCCAAGTTGAAGCCAGGAGAGACAGACAGCCAGGAGCCCTGGATCTGTGTTTAGGCCAGCCTCTAGTGGCTGGACAGACCCAGCAGGGAGGCCCCCTGCTGGGTCTACATGTGTGTTACTGCACAGTAATTAATCTGGCATAAATTTGATACGTGCATGCTGCAGGCATCAAATTTATGCTCGAGTTGGCATAAGTCACCATATTTACTGCACAGTGCAGGAGTGCATGTGTAGACATGTACCCATACTGTGCAGACATTTTGGTTACTTAAGTAAAAGCACATGTGTAGACATGCCCTGTCAATAGTTTCATAGTTTCATAGATGCTAGGGTCAGAAGGGACCTATTACATCATCGAGTCTGACCCCCTGCCCTAGGCAGGAATGAGTGATGGGGTCAGATGACCCCAGCCAGGTATCTGTCCAATCTCCTTTTAAACACCTCCAAGGAAGGGGACAGCACCATCTCCCTTGGATGCTTATTCCATATTTTGGCAACCCTCACTGTAAAGAATTTTTTCCTGATGTCCAATCTGAATTTGTTCTCTTCCAGTTTGTGGCCATTATTTCTAGTTACTTCAACAGATGCCCTGGTAAACATTCTATCCCCTATTTCTTGCTGTCCCCCATGGCCCCCGATGAGTTTGTAGGTGGCCACAAGAACACCTCTCAGCCTCCTTTTGTGGAGGCTGAAGAGATTCAGTTGTCCCAATCAGCCCACATAGGGTTTCTCTTGTAGGCCTTTAACCAGATGAGTGGCCCTCCTCTGAACTCTCTCCAAGCCATTCACATCCCTCCTGAAGTGCGGTGCCCAAAACTGGATGCAGTACTCCAGCTGTGGGCTGACCAGTGTCGCACAGAGGGGAAGTATCACCTCCCTAGACCTGTTTGTGATGCAGCTAGTTATGCAAGAAAGGGTGTGGTTAGCTTATTACCTTGTCACACTGGTGACTCGTTCATTTTGGAGTGGACTATGACTCTTTTCGCAGTTGTGCTATGTAGAATGGTATCTCCAAGGCTGTAGGAGTGGTGATGATTCTTCCTCCCCAGGTGCAACACATGACACTTATCCTTGTTAAATTGCATCCTATTCTGTTCAGCCCATTTCCCCAGCTGGTCAAAATCAGCCTGGGTTCGCTTCCTGCCGTCTAGTTTGTGTACCTCCCCCCTAGTTTGGTGTTGTCAGCAAACTTGGACAGGGTGCTTTCTACTCCCTCATCCAAGTCACTAATGAAGATACTGAACAGTCCCAGTCCCAGGACAGAGCCTTGGGGGACTCCACTGCCCACATTTCCCCTGGTAGAAATCAACCCCTCCACCACCACACTCTCTGGGTGCATTCCATAACTTAATTTTCCACCTACTGAACTGTGTAATAATCTACATTGCAATTGTTTAATTTATTTATAAGAATTGGGTGCACTGCTCTGTCAAAGGCCTTTTTAAAATCTAAGTAAATAACATCTACCTCTATTCCTTCATCCAAGCATTTTGTGACCTGATCGTAAAAAGAAACCAGGTTAGTCAGCAGCAGCAGCTGCCTGCTATGAACCCATGCTGGTTGTCCCTTAGCATTATTTTGCATGCTGGTCCCCCACAAATGTGATCCTTAACAATTTTCTCAAAGATCTTGCCAAGGATAGAGGTGAGCCTACCCAGCCTGTAGTTACCTGGTTCCTCCTTCCTCCCCTTCTTGAAAATTGGGACCACATTGGCCCTTTTCCAATCCTCCGAGTCCTGTCCTGAGCATCACGAGTACTTAAACTGTTGTGTCTTTGGCTCTGCTATGACTCCAGCTAATTCCCTAAGTACCCTAGGATGAAGATCATGAGGACCTGTTGACGTAAATATATCCAACCCCTCCTGGTGTCCCTTTACTAGGCCATCATGAGCAGTTGGTGGGTTGGTATCTATACTGGGATTACCTAAGGTGCCAATCGGATGTGTATTTGTATCATGCCCAGGACCATGGACGCAAAGAAATCATTTAGGAGTTCCGCTTTGGCCATCCTATCTGTTACCAGTTGCCCTAGTTCATCCTGAAGGAGCCCTAAGCTACCCTGCACCTCCCTTTTGCTTCCTATGTACTTAAAGAATGACTTTGTTATCCTTAACTTTTGCTGCCAGCCTAAGCTCCATTTCCGCTTTGGCCCTCCTCACTGTTTCCCTGCAAGCTCGAGCCAAGTGGGTATACTCCTCCTTGGTGGGAGCACCCTGCTTCCACAGCCTGTAGGCCTCTCTTTTCCCCTCCAGGGTCTCCTGGATTTCCCTGCTCCACCAAGAGGGTTTCTTTGCTTTTTTGCCCCCTTTTATGTGTACTGGGATGGTCCTTTTCTGTGCCTGCAGGATTAGTCCCTTGAGAAATACCCACCCTTCCTGGATTCTCATCTCTTCAAGACTTTTACCAGTCAGTGCCTTCCTAACTAATCTCCTGAGCTTGTTGAAGTTGTCCTTCCTGAAGTCTAGCACTTCCACCCTACTAGTTATCTTCCCCACCTTTCTCCAGATAGTGAACCCTATCAGTAGGTGGTCACTATCCCCTAGGCTACCTTGCACCTGCAGATACCCTACCAAGTTATCCCCTGTGGCCAGCACCAAGTCTAGTAAGGTATTTCCCCTTGTGGGAACACATACCTCCTGAGAGAGGTGAAGGTCCTGTAAGGAGGTTTTGAAACTTTTGTGAATGGGCAGACCTGGATGCCTGTTTCTCCCAGCAAATGTCTTGGAAGTTAAAGTCACCTGTGACGACCAGGTCCTTTGAGCGCACTGCCTCTGAGAGCTGTTTCGAGAACTCTAGGTCTAACTCATCCCCCTGGTGTGGGGGCGTGTAGTAGACCCCCACTACCAAGTCCCTTTCACCCCAATCCCCTTGTAACCTGACCCATAATACCTCAATTTGCCCATCTTCCTGGCCTAAATTAACTACGGAAGATGTATATTGCTCCTTAACATAGAGAGCAATGCCTACCCCACAGCCTTTTTTCCCATTCTGTCCTGTCTGAACAGCCTGTAGCCCTCAATGTCCACTGCCAGGTCATGGGTAGGATCCCACCAAGTTTCTGTTAGCCCAACCAAGTTGAATTCTTTATTTGCAAGAAAGAAAGCAAGTTCTTCCTGCTTGTTCCCTATGCTCCTAGCATTAGTATAGAGGCATCTAAGACCCACAATAGGTGCCCTTCCTACTTCCCCATTCTGATGCTTAGCAGGGCACTTGTACTTACCTGAACCAGCACCTGGCTTGAGGTTTGTCATTCCAGGCCTCTCTGTGTCGTCAACATCCCCATCCCCCCAACGTACCTAGTTTAAAGCCCGGTGTAGGAGATCAGCCAACCTGTAAGAGAACAGACAAGAGAACCTCTTGGAGAGAGATGTAGCCCATCTCATCTGAACAAGGCCTTATCCTGGAAGTGCAGGTTGTAGTCAAGGAATCCAAACCCCACACGATGGCACTAGCTCTGAAGCTGTGAGTTGGCCTCTCTAACACAATTGCTATGGTACTGTCCTCGACCACTGACCAGTAGGATGGATGAGAAGACCATCTGTGACTCTGATCCTCTGACCCTAGCTCCCAGCACCACGTAGTCACTCGACCCCGCCTGGACTACTCTGGGCTGCGTCATTCGTTCTCACATGGATGAGGACCGTGGGATAGTAGTCAGAGGACCTAATCAGGTCTGGAATCCTCATTGTGATGTCTTGAATCCAGGCTCCGGGCAGGCAGCATACCTCCCGTACAATGGGATCCGGACAGCAGATGACTCCCTCCATTCCTTTCAGGAGGGAGTCACCTACTATGATGACCCGACATCTTCTCTTTCAGCTCCATGGTTCTCTCTTAGCTTGCTTGGTGTGGTGGCTGTGGCAGTGGCCTCCACTGCGGCGCTCTCTGCCAGTGATACCAGGGCCTCATATCTGTTGTCCAGCTGCACTGAGGGAGTTGCCGTGGCTTTGAGATGTCTAGCCCCTGAGGTGACTGTCTACCATCCAGTCATGTCGACTCCCGCCTGTCCCTCCTTTCCTCCAGGCATGTGAACCTGCAGAGAATGGAAGTACCCATTAATCTCCTCCTCCATCGCCCTGATACCCTGTAGCCTGCTCACCTCTTTTTTTTTTATAAGTTCACAGTGGACAGCTCAACCTCTTTGGATTTTTAATCACTGACCTCAGTTTCCACTGCTTTAAAAGGGGAAGTGTAGTTAACACTAGGGACCCTGTATCGGCTGTTATAAAGTAAACATTAGGTCTGTTTGCTCCTATGCCAGTGATGCCCAATGTTTTTGCCCTGTGGACTGGATGAGCAGTGCCAGGTCAGTTTGCAGGCTGGATCCAGTCATATGGGGCCCAGCATGATGGGGCCATGATCCTGACATGTGGGGCTTTGAAATGTGATTACAGGGGAGTGTGTTAATTGCCCCTGCTCCCCTGCTGACAAATTTCTCCGGGAGCCCCAAGGGCTGGATCACATAATTCCATGGGCTAAATCTGGACCACAGGCCAGGGGCTGAGCACACCTGTCCTATACCAAGACAAGTGTGCTAAATTGCTGTATTATCAGCTCTAAAGGAAATAGGGTTAAAGTTAGAATGGTTATGCTATACTTTTAGCATTACAGGGGTATGCAGATCCAAGGGTAACATAACAGTTTATACAGTATAAGTTGATACCTCTATTGTTGTTACATCTGTCTACTACCTCCTTTTCTGTTTCACTTGGGTTAGCAAAAAATGTTTCTGGCTCATTTCCAGTGAATTTTTTTTTCCTTTTCTGGCTGAAATTTATCATGGGGAAAGCTGACCATGTGCTGAAGTAGCTCAAGTGTCTGGTATCAAAGTGTGTGACATTGCTTGAAAATGATGGCCATGAAAAGCAAGTACACTGCAAATCACTCAGCTGCACCATCTTGGAATGAGAGCACTGTAGAGCTGATGTATGGACTGATTTAACTGTTTAATGTGGTTTCCCAGCAAACCTTTCATAAAATTCATGACTGTAGCTGACCTCTGTTGCTGTGTTCTACTCAGAAAAAAGGCTATAACCCAGCTGTATAAGGCAGCACGCAGAAAAGTGATGTGAAGCAAGATAAAAGGAATCATGTTCCCTTCACCACAAACACCAGAGATGAGCCCCTAGTCAAACAGTTGATTAAATGTTGCAGCATATTGGGCAGTCATCTAGGCCAACAAGCTTCTGCTATATCTGGCTTCAAATGAAGAGCTGGGTTCAGCTGTTACCCTCCTGTATTATTCCATTGCCTGCAGAAGGGCTACTCTTGATTTGCACCTATATAGATAAACACAGAATGTGTGTTATCTGGAAATATCTGGTCTATGCATTTTTATAAGAATTTGGAAAACCTCCTGAGTATTGCTGTTTGCAGCTGTATTAAATACAGCCATTGGGCTTTTTTTCCAGGTAGGGGAAGTTGTGAATAGCTGTGTAAACTGGCCATGCAGAAGCAGGGGTTTGTCCCCAGAAAAGTTTTGATACAATAAAATCAAGTGAGTCCACCATTTCTCAGTTTTATCCACAATTTAAAACTTTGTGGATAAGGTTTACATGTCATGCAGCAGGTTGTATCTTGGAAGTAGATGGTCCAGCAGATGTGCCCCAAAGGGTCATCTCTTGGTTACTTCCAAAAGGAGAGGGAACTGGAAAGAAGCAGAAAGGTCAGGAGGGATTGGTAACAGTGGGAGATTCAGATATCCTTATGAAAAGGGGAGCAGGATGGGGGCTTACAAGCATGTGATGAGGGCTTACATAACATAAGCAGAAGGTGGAGGAGAATCAGCTAGACCCAACCACCAGCCCTGAGTCCCACCTCTATCTCCTCTCCCCCACAAGGAAATTCCTATAACACAGGGAAAATGACAGGAATAGACTTTCATGGTTTTGTAAGAACTAGCAACTACAAGCATGAAGTTGTGTAATGTTCCTTCCAGAGCTGACAGTAAAATGTGATTACAGATTGAGGGCCATATGTGGCTCCTAATCACCTCTGTGATTTTGATGCATGCCCTTTATCTATCAGTAGTCTGTTACCCTGTATTCTCTGCTCTAGAAGGGTGATGTATTAGTCCCTAAAGTGCTGTGGCATGGTTAAAAGGGATTGGTTTCTTCTTCCCAACAATGCTCTGTATGTTTCAGTGTGTCTGAATTTAACAGACAGTGGGAGGGAGAGGGCAATGGGGTGTTCTTATGGGGGTAGAAAGTTTCTCTCCTTTTATGATAGTAAGGCTGAATGCTAATGAGAAAGGTAGCTTTGTTGAGAAGTTAATAAAGACATTGAGCAATGCACCCACACTATTTTAGACTAGCAGTCACAGCAGTTGTACTCAGTAGAACTGCAGTAATGTCTGCTGCCAAGTGCAAGGGAAAAGTAGTTTCATTTTTAGTCCAAACATGCTGTATATACTAATACAGTGCAGTAACTTACAAAATTTACAATATAATTAATTTGTTTTATTCCAGTTCTGTCTGGGCTATATAGCCCCTGCCTGTTTTATTTACCTCATAGCTATTCCCTTTAGCTTGTAGCTCTAAGGTCAGTCTAAGGACAAGATGTTTTTTCCCAGAGATGAATTGTGAACAAGTGCAAGTAGGCTGTGTTAGTGCAGCTTTCCTTCTATGTTTTCTGACACCCTAGTGAGGAAAGAAGAATCTCGCAGCTCGGGACTTCGGTCCTGAATTCAGATTTTGAGGTTGGTGTCATTCATGGCCCATAAGCAAGACTTCACAAAGTAGTTATAGAGACAGATAAAGTGATCCAGGATCCATACAAATTCTAATTTCAGAAGTAGAAACTTTATAGTAACCACTGAAAGGATTAAAAGGGAGAACTAAAGATATGCCTTTCTTCATATTATTATTCTTTTTTCATTGCTGTTTTTCCCCCCAATAATAATTTCATGTCAGTGTTTCTATGAAAAATAAAAATTCTGTCTCTGCAGCATAGCATGCTGGGGTGTCATCTCCACATATGCAGGACATTAATTCATATGTGAAAGCTACTGCTTTAAATATTTACAGTGCCAGGATAAAGAACTTCAACCTCCAGCCAGTACTTTTGATTAATAGAAATGGAACCACCTCCATGAAATAGTTCCTTGCTCATGTTTTCACTTCAGGCTGTATAAGTATGCTGGTACTAAATGCCCTCATTTTTATATGACTAAAATGGAGTCTAGTTTTTTAATTCATTCTTGCATATGTTTTTATATGTCTATAAATCACAAGGGGCTAATGCTAATAGGTTTTAATAGGTTATTACCTCAAATTTAAAAAATGGCTTCCATCCTTTCTAACTTACAGAAGGCCAGTTAATGAAGTGATGACAGACTGCTGTCATACTTTGTCAAAGGACTTTACATTGGGATTAACGTGGTTTTATTTGTAAGATCCAAAAGATCTGTATCTAGGGAAAATTTCAAGGATTTCAGGGCAGATCCATCCTGGAGCTGCTATGTCCTTTGGAATACTAAGAGGGTATTTTAGCTGTGACTCTTATGGCTACATCCTTTTTCACTTGTACATATCTAATACTACTTATGCACCCAAATGCAAGTACATGTATGCTCTCTCCTTCCAAAGGCTCATCTGCATTTTGCATTTGGTAGTTACTGGATAAAATGAGAGCATGGGCGACTGGTGCCTCCTGAGTCAGGGGGGGCATTTGCCTCCCCCCCAGCAGACAGTCAACGACTGGGTGGGAGATCCCCATGTCTGATCCCATAGATTATGGGGGGAGTCCCCCCCCAAGATTAGGGGGGGGCCCCCCCCCCCCCCCGCCATGGCCAATCCTGCAAACCTGGGGCCGGGGCTGTCCACTGTGGCTGATCGTGCAGGCTATGGGGACTTCCACTGATCCTGCTGCTGGCTTTTCCAGGTTGGTGGGATTGGTCACGGGGGGACTTCTTCTCCTGGCGCGCTCCCCAGCCGGTGCTCTCAGGGAGGGCACCTGCCCTGCTGCCCAGAAACACTGCTGTTGTTACACAAATTGCCAATTGTTCAAATCACGAGCGAGACCTTATAAGGCAAGATGCCGCATTTATTGATTAAGTGCTTAATACACACACACACACACACACACACCACATTCATACCCCAATTTCTGTTCTCTGCTGGTGTATATTATCAGTCTTATCAGTAATTGGATCAACTTAGTGGTCAGCCAAGTTGATTATGAGTAGGGAGCCAGGCTCCTTCCAGTCCATCTTGTCAGATGAACCGATGCTCCAGGATGATATGCAGAATAAGACCCGAAATTGATATATCTCACCCCATCGTTTATAGCCTTGTCAAGTCACCCAGTCCTCTGGGCTTTTGCTGTGTTATTACTGTGTTCTTCCTTGAAGGTCGATTGCCGTTGTCACTGTTTTGGGGCAGATTCTTTTTGTTTGGGACTCTTATCTGTCTGCATTCTTCAGCCAGTCACCAGCTGATGTTTTCCTTTTCCACAGACACATTCCACTTATTCTCTCACACATACAGTATACAAAGGTCAAACACTTATGTCAAGCTACAAAGCAATACAAAATGGAGTTTCTTAAGGCAATGAAAAACTCAAGAAAATTCATAAGATTAAAAACAATAGGCAAAAAAGTATATGTGTATAATATTGTGAGGTGGTGCATGTGCACTCCCATGCACCCCCTACATGTCACTACTGAATGAGATATTTTTTGCTGATTTGCAGCTAAAGTACAGGGCAGACATCAGGGACTCCACCCTTCTAGTCCAGCATCTACAATCCCTCCAGTTTGCTTTCCTCTTTAACCCCACATATCTTCCCCTCTTGGTTTTCAGTGGACCAGAATCATGAGGAGCAGTGAAGGCTGCCCAGGGCAATTCCTAGCCCATGACCTGGTGACTAAGGTGCTTTCCTGGGAAGCTGAAGGAGTTGTAGAACCAAACTTCCTCTAGTTGTGAGGGATCTAGAAACTGAATCTACCAGGCCATGGGCAAGTGTCTTAACTACAGGCTATTGTGTAAAAGAACAAACTCAAGCCCTACAACCATTGTTCATACACTGACCACCTTTCCCCTCACAACCCACACTCACAATGACAGATCCTTTCTTTTCCCCTGTATTTATTTTCAACTCCCTGTGTTTCTCACCTTTCTCCCTCTGTCCTTCATTATTAGGGCTATGCGAAGTTTTGGTCACTGATTCATTTTGGCAGAGATTCGGCCCAATTTGGCAGCTGAATCTCCAAATCCAAATCAAATCAGGAGACCCTTTAATCTCTCCAAATTGAATCAGAACCCTCTGAATCAATTCGGAGAGATTTGATGATTCAGACATAGACACAGCTTAACATTTTTTTTCTACATACCTCAAGGTACCAGGTGGCTCTTGAATGCTGAGATGCTGGGGCAAATGGGGCATCCCATGAGAGTGCAGAGGGGTCCCAAGCTCACTCAGTGGCAGACCCAGAAGTGGACCAGAAGCACTTCTGGTCCACTTCCACATCTGCCACGGAGCGTGCAGGGGACTCTCCCTGCACCCTCCTGCCTAGCGACTGGTGCCTCCTAGGTCTGC
Organism: Alligator sinensis; assembly: GCF_000455745.1. Taxonomy (NCBI): domain Eukaryota; kingdom Metazoa; phylum Chordata; order Crocodylia; family Alligatoridae; genus Alligator; species Alligator sinensis. The sequence goes on from NW_005841852.1 coordinate 5,164,806, forward strand.
AGGAGCACCCAGGGTCCCCCCGCAGCCAATCACTGAGCTGTGGGGATACAGGGGGGGTCTCCTACATGCTTAGTAGCAGACCCCCTCCAGGTTCTGTGTGATGCTCCATCCGCCCCACCATCTCAGTGTTCACGGGCCACACCTGGTACCTTGAGGTATGTAGAAAAAAACATTTACAACTGTGTCTATGGCCGAATCGCTTATTCTCCAAATCAGCATTGAATCTTCAGATTTAGATTCGACTGAATCGAATCGGGACAGTGATCTAAATCAACAAATCGAATCACTGTCCTCCAATTTGGGCTGAATCCAAATCCAAATTGAATATGGTCCATTTCACACACCCCTACTCATTACCTGGAGAGCAGATGGGTGCCACTAGGTAATTTTGCCCGAAGAATCACTAATGATGCAAAGCAACTCAACTAAGTTTATACCAGAGCAGTTGAGGCCCAGTTCTACAATGACTGTATCCAAACACAGGACGGGGTAGAGGAGGGTTGTTACAGCATCTAAGGTGCCCCAACGGTTGCAGTAGTCTCAGGGCTGATTTGACTTGACTCTTCCTCACCCCTCAAATGCAAGCCATAATTTACAGGTCCCAAAAGGTACACTTGCCTTCTTGCTGCTTTTTGGTGTTGTGCCTCTGTGGAGGAGAGCAAATGGAGTTTTTATATGTGCTCATTGAAAGAGATATGTCTTGCATGTAAAAGCAACAATGCTAAGTGCTTTGCTTCCTCCTCAGGCTGCCTGTGCTCTTGTTTACCTTGTATGCATGATCTGGGATCTTTAGTTTGTTATTGAGTTAAGTGCTAGTAGGGCTTTGTTTCTACTTGGCTTAGTTTCATTGTGCTTGTATGTACCTGTGTTTGGTGAAATGAGTTGTCAGTTCTGATCCAATTCCTAGGAGTCATGCATGGGAACCAGAGTACTTCCTATTGCCTGACACTGAGGAATAATGGTGACATGATGCAGGGGGAATTTTGCCATTCTTTGTATGCTGGACCCGTGGATAGTTAGACACAGTTGTGGTATAGAAACAGGAAGAGAGAAAAATAGAAATAGAAAGGGCTCAGGCCATGGCGAAGGACAGAGAAGGCCCTTTTAATATCCTAGGTTTGTCAAGAAACATTAGACAAAATAAGTGACATTCTAGTCAATGCTTCACCTCTAATTCTGTTTTCTAAACTTTAATGTGCCTAAAGACTTCAGCTTTCATCTGTGGGTGGCACAAAAAAGCAGACCTTCTACAAACAGCCTGTTATCATAGGAAAAAGGATAATGTTGAAAAGGATAATGATTAAAGCTGGTTTTGTCCTTTCTCCAATTTTCTATCTTCCGTCTCCCTTTGGATCCCCTGACTATAGTGAGCTTTTGGCTCTTTCTGTGCTTTCTTCATGTGGAATTTCTTCATGAAGGAAGACTTCAGCTTCATAGGGCCTATCCCTATTTAACATAAATCCCTTCACAGATGGTGAACCAAGGGGTGGGGATGCACCTCAAATCTGTGAAATTTGCCCCTTGGTGATTTTTATACAGCAAGGCTGTGGCCAGAAAGCTGCCCTGTGTTTGTCAGAGAGCAAGGTCTACATGGAAAGATTTTTCTTTTTCAAGTTTATACATGGCTCAATCCTACTTCTGCTAAAGTTGGTGAAATCATGTCTAGTAATTAAAATCTTAGAGAAAAAGGGGGGCGCAAGTTATATTTGAACATGTAAATAGCATTTAAACATGTTAAATGAAAATAGGATTTTTGCCCTTAGTCTCTTTGGCTATTTATAAATGTTGCATTTTTCTAGGTTTAATCCAGACTACAGTCGTCACTATATACATGTGGATGTCTGTAGTCTGAAATAAAATTGGCTCCAGTCCAAATGAATTAATCCTCATTAAATTATCCATGCAAATTGATTGAAAAAGATTATCCATTTCATTTCATTGAAAAAGAATGAAATGTAATGAGGATTACAGTTAATGCCGACCAGGGCAGTCCAAACTAGGCCAGTTAAGCTGTATTAATTAACACGTATATATGGCTTTGCTTTTAGCAAAAACAGTCCTTAGGAATTTGGCAGATAAGCATTGCAAATATCAATCCCTGCAAGGAAAACTAAATTGGGTTTTTGCAACACAACAGAGCAGGGTCTGTTGCAGCAGTGACAGTGTGGACCTGGGCCGGGGCAGAGCTGGGAGCCACTGCCTGCACGCCCCTGCCTGGAGCATGCAGGTGTCAGATCATGGCTCTTCCCTGGTCGGTCTCCATGGCAACCCCAGCCTTGCACTATCACAGTACAGTGGTTGGGGTCTCCATGAAGACGGGCCTCAGCCATGTAGGCAGGGACTGCTGGGAAATGGAGTCCACTTCAGGCTGGATCTGGCCCTTGGGCTGAACTTTGTCTGCCCCTGCAACAGAGGCTGTCAGGCACAAAGTAACACATTTACAAAGTCAAATGTGCCAACAACACCTCACTCTGACTAACTATCAGTATTTTGCCTAAGCCCCCAGCCCTGTCCAACCACACGGGTTAGTGGTCTGTGAAGAAGGGGGGAAAACCTTTGTCGTTCCTCCCACAACACATTGGCTGAGGTGGTCATCAGTATTCAGGTCAATTTTACCCATCATGGCTTCTGGAACACCACTTTAGATAACTGTCAGTAGGTTTGCAACAATGTAGCAGTGCTTAACCAGGCTTATTATCACATCCTAATTACTTCAACTGCAAGTGCTAAGTGCATAAGCCCAGACATAGAGACTGCGAATTGGGTCTATTAAGGGGCTGATGGTCAATGATTGTCTATTAACCTTTAATGCAAATTGAAATTTGATGCGAACTGTGTGATGCCAATCAGCTAACATAGTTTAGAAAATGGTGAGCACATCTACAAATGGCCTTTGTGCCTTACTTTTTTCATTTGCAGTATGATGGTAGTGGTACCAA
>NW_005841852.1:5167775-5168859 GCF_000455745.1 Alligator sinensis
GGAATGGGGTTACTGTAAATTGGGTAAAGGTCATTAGGTGCTCAGGCACCTGTAACAAGGCTATAATAAGTTCACAAACAGCTGGGTCTTCCTCTTATTATATATAGCCCCATAAAAATCTGGTGTAAGGCTCAAGTTCTTGTTGTTCAAGGTAATTTGTTATCCATACATTCTCTATATATCAAGATAACTTAATGATTTCAAGATTGTCTGTCATACCAGTAGCCATATGTATATTTTTAGTATTCAGAACATCACAGCTCTCAGACACATTCACAGTGCCATAAACTTTCTTTTAGGACTCTAACCACTTGTCAATTTTTCTTTTCTAAAAAATCCCAAATCAAAACAAATATATATATCAAGCAAAGCAATTAAAAAATATATTTTATGTGAAAAATGACTGTAATCAGCCCCATGGAAGAAAGGGGTAGCAATTGGTACAGATAAGGTGAGCCTGTCACAGTTACACTTTTAAAGAAAAGCATTTTCAGATGTTCCCATTGGTAAAGTTGGTAAATATTATGTAAAAATCAATATTACTATAAATCAGTTCTCTTATGAAGTGTTAATCTTTGGACCTTACATTCAATGGGAAAGTGAGAAGTATTTCTTAAAGTTATTTTAGCAACGTATCCTAATGAAACCTAGGTGTTGTCTATGTTATGAAGTTTTGTTGGTGAAACTTCAGCACTACTGGGAAACAATCTAGCATATTTACATGTTTTAAGGCCCTCTGAGGTGACAGAGCCCTTCTTCTCCTGGCCAAGTTACATCACCTCTGCTGAATGGAATTAGGCTTGTGCTGCTGGCATCTGACAAAAGGGGTCATTCCCATGTTTTCACTTGGTGCTTGAGGTCCTTTCAGTAGCTGATGCCTTCTCATGGTGCACTTCACATTTGATAAATATAGTAGCTGAATGGCACTGGTTTCCAGAAGTGCCTGGGTGTGTATTTGTTCCTGTGACTTGGTGACCATGGCTGTATTCTGAAATTAGAGCCAGCTAAGTATAGACAAGGCTTACAACAGCAGGATCACTGTCGGTATTGGTTTTGTGCTCATGTGGAGAAAGACAAAGGGAAA
>NW_005841852.1:5168900-5201273 GCF_000455745.1 Alligator sinensis
GAGTTATTTATCTACTTTTATATCTATATCCATTTTCTTAGAGGAGTTTAAAGCCAAGGCTTGAATTCAAACAACTTTGTTTTTTTAGGGCAGCATTTTATAGGTTCCGATTTCTCATGACTCAGGTAACCCAAACCAGTAGATGCACAGCATCTTGTATAGATAGATAATGCCAGACAAAATCAACACTAAATCTCTGCTTTTATTCACATGGGTGGATGGAGTTTCATATCTCCCTCTGTAGTGGTTTTTGTTTTTATTACACAGGTACCATCTATGGACTATAGTAGCAGCTAAGTCTTGTAGCAGCTCAGAGAACAAGCATTTCTTATATCCAGCAGTTGGTCTTAAACTAATTAAAGCTTCACACACTGTCACATTTTCTCCTCCCCATGCAATTCTCATGGATTTTCTAGACACAGCCTGTTTCCAGGATAAATAAATCTGAATGTCAAATTCACCCCCCTCCCCTCAAATACAAATCTGAATACAAATGTCAGAACCTGTGTGCCTGTCTAGTGTCGGTATGAGAGCTTTTAGCCTATCTGGAGAAGTGATTCTGAGTTTTCTGTATTGCATTAGGCCACTGTCATTAACAACAGAGATGTCATTTTGATGTGATCTGTGAGGCGGTAGAAGCTTTGAAGTTGAAAGATGGAATAGACGTGGATAAATTGGGCTTGGAGTCTGCTGCTATTGCACCATTATTGCTGGCAATTATTTCACCGAGTGACATATCTGATAAAAAGTTATCTGCTTCACTACAGAAAGAAACCTCCATTTGGTGCAGCATATGGTAGAGTTGTCTTTTTAAAACCTGACAATAGCTCATTAGTTTGGCCAGGGCATTTTGCACCAGTCATGATGGTTTGTGTCTTTCTCACTGTGCAATGTATAGGTTGGTTTCCCTTCCTGAGATGGAACTTTTCCTTTTTTGGTGTTAGGTTATTTTCAGTTATCTGTCTCTCTCTTTCTATATCCCTTTATTGATTTTACCTTTGCATGTGTTTCTTTGCCTATTCTTCCCCCATTCCCTTCATTTGACTGTCTTTACGTTCCTTTATTTCATCTTGTGAGATGAGGTTCCATTCTTTTCTCAATGGAAATTGAAACACATCTTTTAAGGTATAAGTTGTTGAGAATTTCCCAAATCATGAACACAATAGACTTAAAAATAATAATAAAGTACAGGATGCAGCAAAAGGTTGGAAATGTAGTTGTTTTAGTTGATCCCTCATCCTTTAAGTTGTTTTACATAGGGAAACCTTGGTTTCAGGGAGTCTCACAATAAGATTAAGAGTCTTGCCATATGGGACAGTTAGCAGGATCAGGATCCATATCCTCAGTGGCATGAATGGGCACAATCCCTTAACTCCTCTTTATTTTCCTATTGCTTAATAAGGAGCAAAGAAGGTAGTCTCTTCCAGTTTTCTATGTGATGATATCAGGTCATACATGGGAATTTCAGACCCATGAATTCACAGCTTTCAGAGGCAAACTTTCCTTTTTGATTGGCTTTTTGTGGATATTTTAGTATTGGTTTCAGCCTTCTCTCTCTTGACTGGAGTTACCAGCATAGGCAACATGTAGAGGATGTACAGGAGGCATGTGCCCCTGCTAAAAGTAGCCGCCACTCACGTCACCGCCTGTGGGTGGTCACCACTCTCCACCCCCGCCTCGCCGCTGACACTGCCGCAGCCGCCTGTGGGTGGTCCCTGCTCAGCCTGCCCTTGCCGCCAATGTCAGCACGGCCACCTGAGGGTGGTCCCCACTCTGCCCGTCCTTGCTGCAGACACCACTGTGGCCACCTGCAGGCAGTCTCCGCTCACCAGTGACACGCGACCACTGCTTGCAGGCAGTCACCATGCCCCCCAGCTTCAGGAGACATGTGTTGTTCATAGTTACCAGTACCTTTCCCTCCTGTTCAAGCTACTCCTAACTGGGGAGAGGAAAAACTATAGATCTATGTTTTGTAGATTATGTTGCACAGGAATATAAAATTTCTATATATATTTCACTTAATGAATAACATTGTTTTAAAGTGTTTTAATCATTAATTATAGCATTAATGAACTCTGTGAAATTTGCTCGTGGGCCCTAGACTGGCATGCATGGACAGTCCAAAAGCACGCATACACAGTTTGTGGCACCACAAACTGCACATGGTGCATGTGCACCCATGTACCGCACTGATAATTTGCAACACAACAGGTTTTTTTTATACTGGGAGATCCAGTATCAAATAAAGCGGTGTGATGAACATAGCAGCAAGATGCACCACCAAAAAACAGAACCTGGCAAGCTAGACCCACACTGGCTGCTGGCCAAGTTCTGAGCAGCTAGGTCAGTGCTGCTGCTTCCCCTGGAGGTCCCCAGGACCCCAGGTAAGGCTGCTGGGGCCAGCACAGGTGCTGGTCCCAGCCTTTCCTACCCCACCCATGTCCCTTTGCTGCATATCAGAACATATGTACAGGGGCATGCCCAGGGACAAATAGCAATGGCACAAATGGGTCTAACTAATTGGTTCAAATGAGGATCTGACTTGAACCTTCACTCAAATATTAAAGAAAGATCAAGCTTTTTAAAATCTAAATGAAGAAAGAATGAAATTTCAATTAGTTCCTAATTGCTCTAATGCCAGAATGTGCAGACTCTTCAAAAAAGTAAAGGATATAGCTAAACAGGGAGCACATATTAGCACCTCTATACATGCAAGGAAAAGGGTGCATTAGTAAGGCAGTCTATTGAATATGTTTTGTAAAGGTTATTAACTTAAAGCTAGACTATAGCCTTACCTATCTTTATAGGCTTTAAGTGCCATTCCTCTGACCAGGTAAAAAAAATAGGAAGAATTTTTTTATACCACAGTAGAAATGGTGGCATAGAGAGTACTGAAGCCTACATCTACCAAGATACTTAAGGGCTAGGGACAGAAGTTACACATAAACTGGTTTAAGTGATCAGAACTGATTTAAACCTGTAACAGAACAGAAGCTCAGTGCACATAAACCAGTTTCAAAATGGCTAAAACTGGTTTAAGATAACCTTGGTTGAATGTAATATATCAGACTTAACTGATTTGGGTCATACCACTTATGAAATTCCTATCCCAGACCCCTTCCTGGTTTGAGTTAAATCACAGTCCCCCAGCATCACAGCAAGTTTTGCAGCCCTGATCTGGGCTGGGTTGTCTGCTCTGGAGAGCAGGGCTGGCCCTGCCCCTCTGCTGGAGCAGTGAGGGCTAGCTGGCTGGGGCCAGGAAGGGGGGTTAAACACTTCTTCCCCCACTCAAGCATATTGCTGGCTCTGACTGGAAGCAGAAGCACCTGGAAGGAGGAAAAAGAAGTGATCAGAAACCTTGCAGAGTCCTACTGCTGAGATTTGGGACCGCAAATCCCAGAGACCTTGGGAGCAGCAGGAAGAAGAAGCGAACACACACAGCCTCTGCTGGCTATGTGCCAGAGGGCTGTGCTCTATCACCCCCTGGCTTCTGGCCTGAGCCACTGCAGGCATGTGACTGCATTTCCTGAATAAGAGGTAAATGTTCACTTCTGTTTCTACCTAGTCTCTGCAGCTTAGACTAAACTGCAAAGATCTCAGGCTTTTTGCCTGTCTGTACTAAGCCAAGGTGTCATTGGAGTTTGGCAATTCTCTTAAATTCCAGATTAAAATAAGAATGCTGAACCTTCCTTCCAGCCTTCTGACATACCAGGTTGTCTCATCTAAGCCACATCTGGATACTTGATCTGGAGAAGTTCAGAACATGTGTGATTATGGATCATCTATAAAGTATTATGGATTGCCGTTAGATTCGTGGTGCTCTAACCTGAAAGTGCCAATGACCTACTTAGCCACTGAACAGAATCCAGATCTACAAATGAATAAAATAGTAAGCATGTGTCATATTGTTATTGTCAAATGGTCACATAAGGCTAGGATGCAGTGTGCTGTAATTGTCTTCTATAATCTTTTTCTTGTTAATGGATGGACTAGAGAAGCAACCCAGGTCTGCCCATTTCTTTGGTTTTTGTCACCATGGACTATATATGCAGCAGATTTCTATGACTTAAATTCAGTTTGATTTCATGTGGATTGAACAAGTGTGCTGAGAGTCTCTGTATAGACCTGTTGCCCTGTTCAGAGCTACCTGAGTTTATAGATGATGCTTCATCTTTTCTAATTTAGTAGCAGTCTGCTCCTGGTAGATAAAGAGAAAGGATCTTATGTATATGTTTTTCCTGTGTATGTCAAAAATATGTCTGTTTCTGGATAGTACTTTAAATTCTCTCTGTCTTCGAATGCAGTCACACTGTCAGGTTTGACCTAGAAACCACTACACAAAGCCCAAGCAAAAGTCTCTGTTATGTAACTAATGCCCATCTGCAATGATAAGGAGGAGACAGTCTTAGATAAAGGAGGCTTGAAAACAAAAGCAGAATCAGAGGACTAGGGCAAAGAGCTGATTTAAATAGTAAGATTCACACCCCTAGGTGGGGAGAAAGTATGCTAATGAAACATACATGTATGGAAATGAGATACATAGCTAAAACACAGGTATAGAGACATGCTCAGTAAAGAACTCCTTGCGTCACTCCCTTATAACCAATTAGCAAACAAGAATGCTTATGAAGGTCCAATACTCCTGTATTTTTATATGCTTAGAATTAAGAATCTGTGTGCTTGTTACGTGAAATTATTCCGCTTGCACCTTGTATTGCTAGCAATAAATCTTTATACTTTCACCCCTGGTATCTTTATTGGCTTTTGCATACCGGGCACGATCCCAGACTTGAGCTGGGGCTCAACAACACCTCTAGTGCAAGATTTGGTTGTGAGCATGACAAAGCTATTCATGTAAACCTCTGGCAAGCTGTCTGCTGGATGAAGCACATCACTGGCTCTTAAAAATGATTGTCAATGCCAAGGGAACGTCACCCTTCCTCATGGCCTACTGATCATGAAATAACACATACATGGGAATTACCTATGGTATATCTGAAACAAAAATCTGTTTTATAACTTTTTCGGGATCTTTTGGGCTCCAGAAATATAGGTCATAGGTTGGGGACATAGGGGTCATAGGCTGCTTCTGGAAAAAAAAACACTCTTTTGCACCAGTTGATAAGATAAAGAAAGAGTCCCACACATATGTGAAAAATTATAACATAAAATACTTGAAGGTGATTGTTTAGCAACTCAGAATGTGTCAGAAAGAAACCACCCATTGCTTTTCTTTAGCACAGGCTTGCACTTGCATTGTGTTCCAGTTAGAGGTCAGGACTTTTGTAGTGATATACTGGTGGAATCGACGATGAGCTTTACTACCAGCAGAGTGGACCGGAGGGCAATAAATCTGTCTCTGCAGACCAAAAGAGGTGGACAGACTGTTATAAACAATTTCTGTATTAGTAGGGAGTGTGTGTTGCAGTCTTTCTCTTGGTGGCACTGTCTTGTGTATGACTTTATAGGCAAAGAAATGTTGAGAGAATTGTGCCATCAAATCCTTTTGAACTGCTGCACTCTGCCTAGCTGTTGTACTATAGATATAATTAATAATAATATATATTGAATGTGTAAAGCCTGTGATTGTTTTTCCCCTCTGAGTAGGTGTAAGACAGATTGAATGGATCTCCCTAATGATCTACACTACCATACCTGCAAGTGGAAAAAGTGAGTCACAGAAACCCTTCTCTCAGGAAGTCACATTACCTCTCTTCCTCTTTGTTTCTTTTCATATCATTTGGTGATGTTTGTGGAGTTTTGATTGTGAGCTCTTTGAGGCAGAGATTCTCTGTCAGCATGTGTTTGTACATATTTACTTCTAATGCACTTTCAGACTGTCATTATATTGCCTTCCATACCCCTTTCCTATGCACCATTTTCTGCCCTGATTTCTCTGCTTCTTGCCCCTATATGGTCTTTCTGTATCTTAGTGGTTGCTCAGAATTCATTTAAAGATACTGTAAGAAATAAGAGTCCAAGCAGTTGTGAGCGAGGCTATGAATAACAAAAAAGAAGAGTTCATAGATTACTTTCTTTAGGGCCACCAATTAAAAAAAAAAAAAAGAAAATTCCCTGAATACTGCTCCTTATTCTGTTTTCAATCTCATATTAAATTGTATATCAACTGCACTATCCCAGGAATTGAACTGTTTGTCTTAACAGGGACTTTAAAAAACCCCATTCTGATCATATATGAAGTGCAGGGCTTTGAGGCACAAGTGTAACAGACATTGAAAAAATAATGTTGATAAATTTTGACTGAAGTATGATGGCATAGAGAAGTTTGTATTTGAACTGCAAGCTATTGTCCAGGCTCACAGTCTTATGAAGAATATGGGCAGAGTTATATTTTACTAGATATTAATAAGTTATCTACTCTGCTAATATGGTCATCAATTGATTTTTCCCCTTTATCAGTCTAAGCTAGAATCCCTTTGTGTTGATACCTGATATTAGACATAGAAGAAAGGTTAAGTCTCAGAATACATATCTGGATATGAATTTCAAAGCCAGTCTTCTGCTCCCAGTAGGTCTGTCATAAACTGATGGAAATACTTAGACTGAATTAATTTGCAGTTTGGGCTTGTTTTTTGTCTCCAAAATCCTCCAAATGGATCAATATCTTGTTTTGTGCCCATTGCCATATACAGAGCATGCAGTCTATGTTAGAATCCCCAGTTTTTCTGGGCAAAGCTTCTTAGGAGATGCTGCAGAATATTTATCACGGACTTTAAACTGATGGTTTGAAGTTTTCTTGCAAAGTAAATTTAATACAAATAGTAGTAGTTCAAAACCATTACAAGGAAAAATGTGTAGCACTTCTATGATATGAATTATGTGCATGCTGCTTTACAGGAATAAGAAAATAGGCATTTAGTTAAAATAAGTCATGACATGGGACATCTACACATGTGCTTTAATGTGCAGTAGACTATTTTACTATGCATAAAAGCATCACATAAAAAAACCGTGACATGATAGTCTTGGGTGACTTCCACAACACTGACATCTGTTGGGAAGACCACTCAGTCAGTTCCAGCAGGTGAACCAACTTCTTGGCAGCCTTGCTTGACACAGGCTGTGGAAGGACCGACTAGGGGTAAAACCACTCTGGACTTGGTGCTGACCAAAGGGGAAGACATGGTAGGTGACCTGAAGGTTGGAGGTACTCTGGGCAACAGTGATCATGACCCATCAGATTCTCCATCCACTGAAAGACTGGGAATTCTGCCAGCAGAACAGAAGTCCTAGACTTCAGATGGGCAGACTTTGGAAACTCAGGAGTCTAGTTAGAAACGCCCTTTGCAACCATTGACTGGACAATTTGCGAGTTCAAGAATGGTGGTGCTTGCTTAAGGAGGCAATTTTCACTGCTCAAAAAGAAACCATCCTTACACAGTCAAAAATTTCTGGGAAAAATCATTGGTTCTGGAAAAAATCTTTGAAAAAATTGTCAAGGAGACCGTCAACCACAAGCTCGTAACTGGCGGGTTATTAAGACACAAACAGCATGACTTTGTCAAGGGGAGGTCATGCCTAACAAACCTGGTGTCCTTCCATGACTAGGTAACTAACCAGCTGGATATGGGACATGTGGTTGACATCATCTACCTAGACTTCAGCAGGGCCTTTGATGCTGTTTCCCATAAGATTCATTTATTAAGTTGGAGGGTACTGGCCTAGACCAGTAGACAGTGAGGTGGGTTGGCAAGTGGCTCAGAGGCCGATCCCAGCAAGTTGTAATCAATGGGATGGCTTCATCCTGGAGGGCTGTCTCAAGTGGTGTCCCCCCCAGGGATCAGTGCTCGGGCTCATGCTCTTTAACATCTTTATCAATGACTTACATCGGGGAGTGGAAAGCACAGTGATTAAATGTGTGGATGACTCCAAGCTGTGCAGAAATGTGGGCACATCTGAGGACACGGTAAGGGTCCAGAATGACCTTGACAGGCTGGCTGTATGGGCTCAATGCAATCAGATGCGGTTCAATAGGAGCAAGTGCCGGGTCCTTCATCTGGGTGGGAAGAACCCTCATCATAACGATATGATGAGTGGTGGTCCCCTGGCTGACACTGCATCTGAAAGGGACCTGGGGGTGACAACTGACCAGAGGATGAATATGAGCCATCAGTGCAATGAAGTCACCAGCAGGGCAAAAAGAACTCTAGTGTGCATCAGCTGATGTGTTGCCAAGAGATCCAGAAAGGTGCTCCTCCCCCTCTATTCGGCATTGGGGAGACCACAGCTGGAGAACTGTGTCTAATTCTGGGCACCACACTTCAAGAACGATGTGGATAAGCTCAAAAGGGTACAGAGAAATTTCACCCATATGATTAGGGGCCTGGAGAATAGGCCCTATAAGGAGAGACTCTGGAAACTGGGTTTGTTCAGTCTGAGTAAGAGAAGCCTGAGAGGTGACTTGATAGCCACCTACAAGTATGTCAAGGGTGAACACCAAGATCTAGGGGAGCAACTCTTCAGAAAGGCACCCCTTAGAAGGATGAGGTCCAATGGGCACAAGCTAGTTGAGGAAAAATTTAGGCTGGACATAAGGAAAAACTTATTGTCCGTAAGTGTATCTAGAATCTGGAACACATTCCCAGCAGTGGTGCAGTCGCCATCCATAAAGGTGTTCAAGAGGAGGCTGAACAAGCACCTCATTGAGTTTGTTTGAGCCCAAATACCTCCTGCCCATGGCAGGGGACTGAATAATCTTACAGGTCCCTTGATGATCTTACAGGTCCCTTCCGGTCCTACTATTCTATGATTCTATGACATTATGCTGTTGTGCAGGCCCTTCCTCATGGTTTACTGTGCAGTAAGCATCACTAAAAAAGCATGCAAATGCGCTACTGCACATTAGCACAGCCTAATGTGCATTAATTTAGTATCTCACATTGGAGGTATTAAATTTAATGCGCATTAGAAAAGGTGCATTTATGCATACGTAGATAAGTCCCCTGTGCTTACCTTACACTTATAGGCTATCAGGAGACAGAAGCATTCTTTTTATGCTTTGAAGGGTCAGGGCCTTAGTTGGTTTACTTGGCCTGTTAACACCACCCTCCTTAAATTCTTTGTACATCTCTGTCATGGAACAAATTTTGGTATTGAATTTGTCTGCCTAGCACAGACTGAATATTCTGCCATTAAAGGCACAGCAAAATTTGTATTTGTCAGCATATATTGGTAAAAGGAATTATAATTTAATTATAATGTTGAGTAGTTGTAGCATAACACGCAGGTTTGAAAGGATGTGAGCTGTCTATCACATTGATTATGAGAAGGTACTATATATTTAGTAACTGAAAGGAAGTTTTGTACTTGCAATGAATGCAGTATAGATACAGAGCAGAACCTGGTTTTCCATTCCTACGGTTTTTGAGCCTCTGCACCAAGAGGACTTGCCAGAATACATAGGTTAAACAGAACTTTGGAAAACTTGTAGTCCTAATGACATCACTTTAATTGGGGCAACCTTCTGCAGGGGTATGGAGATCTAAATATCTGCAGAAGCAGCTCAAAATGACACTTATGGCTACATCCAGATGAGCAGGGTCACACACTTGCAGTAGCACAAATAGTAGCCACATAAATTTGTGTCCCTACTTTTGTGCCACAGCGCATGCCCTTGCATGTGCTCTTTGTTGCAGACCATGCCCAGCTCCTCTCGGCCCCTGGCCAGACTCCATGTGCTGCAGGGGGGGAGGGGTTGGCTGGTGCACAGGGTGCCTCAGGGCAGAGCTAACTAGCAGGCAGCCCCTGCGCTGAGAAACCCTGCACCCCACCTACTTGGGGAACGGCACATGGAAACCATCTGCTCCTGTCTTCGTGTTTGTCCCAGCACACACTATTTTCTTGTGCTTTGCCCCTTGTTTTTTCTGGAATTTTTTTTTTGCTAACAGGAAAGCCCAGTAACAATTTTTGCCCCTACCCTACAAATTATCAGTGTCATGCATGGTTTAACATACAACATATGCGGTTTGTGGTACTACAAAGAGGTTTGTGGTGCCACAAAACACACGTGCCTGCACATCTGGATGTACCCTAAGTAGCTAACTTTAGCCATTTTGGGCACCTATACACATGCTGGGGCTCTGCTCCAGTGCATGCTAATTAGCACATGTCAGAGCAGACTCAATTAATTGCATTAGCACATCCCAGCAGCCTTCATGCCACATTTATTCAGCAACCCCACATTTCAAAATGGTGGCAGGGCCACTTTAACTGCAGCTCATCAAACAAGCTTTAGTTAAAATGCCCCCACTGCCATAATTTAAGATTTCTCTGTCTATAGGCATGTATTCAATATTAGGTGAAACAGAAACTAATGAAGAAATCCGACACCTGGTCCTTAACACTAATGAATGCAAAAGTTTTGTGTTCAATGATTTTGGTAGACCTTTTACATTGGGTTGAATATTTTTCAATGCTGATTGGTGCCAGTCTTTATGTTCATTTAAATTTTCTTTATTTCCTTCAAAATAAACAGGCTTGTTAAGCACACACATTAGACTGACAGGCAGTCCATATAATATTTACTTCAGCAATGACTAAATTGTTTAATTTAAGTTCCAGGGCCCTGATAATGCAAAAGCTCAAGTTTATTCTTGGTGTGGAACATATGGCTAGTTCCATTGACTATAAATGGACACAAACCTTTGAAAAGGGAAGTATGAGTATTTGTGCTCATAGGATCAGGGTCCACAACAGCTTCATCCTAAATGAGATAAGGTAAGAGATGGCTATACTTGTTTTTTGCTGCTCAAGGAAAGAGACTAGGCAATCATAAATGTCATTAGCACAAGTATAAATCTCCCATAAGGGGAGAGTATATGATATACTTTTGAACGTACTACTTCAGGCCATAATGCTGTCAAGGATTGGGAGAAAATAACAAGTATAGTACTGCTTAATTATCTATGGAGGGTTTCACATTTTTCTTTCAAAGATCTGTTATGAGAGTGCATGCCCTGGCCAAGGCAGGCAACTGGCTTGAGCAGTTCTGCTAGAGTCTGTTGTGCTTTTCAGATCCAAGATGCTATGTTGGAGTACAAAGTCAAAGTACAATTATTATTTGTGATCCAGTATTACTTGGAGGATGAGTTCATTGTGTTGCATAATGGTTTGTGAGATATTTGTTCCTATGCAAAGGAAAGCACGGATACATCCTTGAGTTAGAGCACAAATACATTTTAATTTGAGAAAAATACAAAATGAAACCATGTACAAGTTATGTACAAACCCTTTTTACAAGACAATATATTAGTTACTGGATATTACATAGGACAAAGTTTCTGAGCACAAGCCTTTGTTCTCTATTGCCGATCCTGTCTAAAAATAGGAACGATGAAGCCATGCTCCTTATTCTTGTTTAACTTAATGGTTTTCTTTACCATTGTATTTTTCCTGTGCCTTATTATGAGGAATGGCTAGGTAGAAAAATGCTTGCGCACATTTCATATGTGTATAGTGATTTGAAAGACAAGGCCAACTTTGGAAGCCACTAGAATGTGAAATTTGAAATCACACAATTTTTAAGGCTGTCATTTTTCATTTTGAAATCCGTGTGTCCCAAAGAATACAGTGAAGAGAGTGTCTGGTGGGAGAGAATTCTCAACTTGGGTTTAAACATGATTTCTGATGAAGCTGTCTACATTCTTTGAGACATCTGAAATCTTCCCATTTCCAGGTTAGAACTTGTTAAAATATATTAGTTGTTTCAGAAAATGGTTTCTTCATTTTATTTCTATATGCTTGAGCACCTCCATCCTTAAACCCATGAAGACTATCCCTAAATTCCCTGAATTAACCAGTGGGAGACTTTCTTTCAACCTCTTTGTTTTATAGATTAGGATTATAAATGGGGTAATTAGGATACTGTCTCTAGATAGGAACTAATTATTAGTAGTTTTTAATTTTCGTAGTAGTTTTGTAATAGAGCAGTTATGCTTTATTGACTCAGATACTTAAAGAAAGGTGATATTTGTTGTTGTAGTCTACTATGGATTATACACGCATCATTTTTTGTTTAACATTGCCATATCAGTAAATGGTTGTGCAAGGTGTGAGATGTGTAATTTACTTCAAGTGAATGCATGTTAAATGTCAGTGAACCAGGACAAGAAGTGTAATGAATGGAAAAGACACTGAGGGTGGAGCTGGTAAAATGCAAAAAATAGAATGATGATGAAGAATCAGCTGAGATGAACTGAGCCTCAAACTTGACCCAAAAGGTGTATACTTCTTTTACTTCCCTTTGAGTCAAAGATTGAAATGGATTCTATGATTATTTGATGATTTCTCAAATTTCTATGAGAACATAGCTGCAATTAATTTCTCTTTGGTGCCTGCAAAGGTTCAGCTTATTTGCTTTTTTCAATTTTAGCATAGTATCTTTTCTTGTTTTGCAATGAGCTTTCCCCTATACAGAACCTTGTAGATTATAAATCCCAGTGTACATCTCAAACTTAAGTAGTATCAAATACTTAGGGTCAGCTCTTCACAAAAGTGGTGCATTTTGCACATAGATAATGCATCTGTTTTATGATAGTGCTTATGACTGCACTGCCAATTGTTTTCAAGATGTTGAGGAAAATGAAAGCATGCTTCTATAAGCTCCATAGCTCCATGAGAAACAATGGTAGAATAACATCTAACCCTTGAGTTTGATCTTCACATGGGCCAGATGATATGATGCACATGCTGACCTGCATGTGCACAAGGACTCTGGGACTCATTTCGGACTTATACAACAGTTCCATGTATGTTCTTAAGTGCTTTGTATAGGTGCTTGAGGTATGAGGCTTTTCATGATTTAGGCCACTTTTGGGACCACCTTCTAAAGAAGCACCAGAACTTTCTGGATTGGTAGAGTGCTAGGAAGTCAGTGAACAGTGTAGTAGAAGGCACATGCTCCCTTGGATTTCCCTGTTGGAGTCCCATAGACCTGGATCACATTTCTTTCATCCAACCTTTGGTAGGTATGTAGGCCCTGCAATAAACTACTTCTCCAGAGCAGTCACACTTTCTCTCCCTGTAGGTGTATGGTTTCTTTTGTTTTGGTTTTTAATGCAAAGCTATCTTAATAGAAAAGAAATGAAGGGATACACATTCCTCAAAAAGGCAATCAGGTACACACTGAAACTTGTTGCCTTCCCAGAGCCACTGTAAAGATGTTCCTTGGAGGAGAGCTTAAGTATGTGTCCCTGTATATTGCATCATTTAGACCGTGCTGGATATCTGTCACATGGTAGTGGATGCAGTAGCTGTGAATCAGATAGTGAGCGAAGAGGCAGTAGAAACATGAGTAATTATCCATTTGTAAGTTATTGCTTTTACACATGATCATTTCTGTCTTCAGTTGCTTTAATTTGTTTAAGAGTTGTTCTGCAAATAGTTATCTCAATGGTGTATATCAGTGTCTGATTTCTTGTGCATGTATGGGTAAAGCCTTTGAAGAGTCAGATTCTTTCCTTATTTTAATGTAGTATTATGTATGAAGCCACCTTCATTTTTAAAGATCTCTGCGCTTCCTTCCTCTTTGATATGATCTTTGAAGCACAAAGGAAGTCCATTCCCATGCAGAGGAAAGGTAGCAAAAGGGCTGGGAAACCTTCTTGGCTAAACAGGAAAATCATGGTCCTCTTAAGAAAGTGCCATACAAACAATGGAAGCTTGGGACAGGCCCCAAGGAGGACTATACAACAACAGCCTTCACTTCTAGGGATCAGATTAGAAAGGCTAAGGTGGCGACTGAACTTAAATTATCAACGGGAATCAAGGACAACAAGAAGTCCTTCTTTAGATACGTAGGAAACAGGAGGAAAACAAATGGGAGCATGGGGCCATTGCTTAACAACTCGGGACATCTGGATACTGACACTCAGGAGAAAACTGAACTCCTGAATGACTACTTTGCTTTGGTATTTCACCAGGCCAAGGGGACAATTATACCAGATAGAGTACAGAATGAGCAGGGTAGGAATGACTGCCTTCCTACTACTGCTGTAGAACTGGTGTGTGATCAATTAAAGAATTAGACATATATAACTTGGCAGAAAATCCTGGAAAAATTAATTTAAGGAGTCTATATGTGATAGGCTTGCAGAAGGTAGGATTCTGAGTGACAGCTAGCATGGTTTCATCGTGGGCAGGTCTTGTCTTACCAACCTCATCTTCTTTTATAATCAGGTAACTCGCCACCTGGAGAAGAGAGAGAAGGTTGATATTGTATACCTTGACTTCCAAAAAGCCTTTGATCTGGTATCCCATGATGTTTTCACAAGAAAATTGGAGGATTGTGGGCTCAACTGTGAGACAGTTAAGGGGGTACGAAGCTGGCTGCGGGGTAGGACCCAGAGAGTTCTAATGAACGGAGCTGTGTCATCCTGGTGAGAAGTGGCCAGTGGGGTCCCTCAGGGGTTAATGCTTGGTCCAGTGCTTTTCAACATCTTAATGATTTGGATGTGGGGGTGAAGAGTTCACTGGCCAAGTCTGAGGATGACACCAAGTTACAGGGAAGTGTGGTCACGCTTGAAGACAGACTACAGATACAGGTGAACCTAGGCAGGCTGGCAAGTTGGGTGGGTCGGAACCAGATGAAGTTCAACATCAAGAAATGTAAAGTGCTCCACCTGGGGATGAACAGTCCCTACAGGCTTGGCAGCACCAAACTGACCAGCACCACAAAGGGACCCAGAGGTAATAATTGACCACGGTATGAATAAGCCAGCAGTGTGACATTGTAGCCAGCAGGACAAATAATACTCTGGCATTCATCAATCAATGCATCTCCAGCAAAATGAAGAAAGTTATTCTTCCGCTCTACTCAGCATTGGTGAGACCGCAGCTGGAGTACTGTGTCCAGTTCTGGGCGCCACACTTTAACAAGGATGTGGTAAAGCTTGAAAGAAGCCAGAGAAGGGCCACCCATATGATCAGAGACTTGCAAGGCAAGGCATACAAGGAAAAGCCGAAGGACCTGGGACTCTTCAGCCTGAAGAAGAGAAGGCTGAGAGGGGACCTGGTAGCAGCTTACCACTACATCAGGGGAGTACATCAAGGGCTCAGTGAACAACTGTTCACCAGGGCACCCTTGGGGAAAACTAGGAGTAATGGCCACAAACTCCTGGAAGACCATTTCAGGCTCAACATTAGGAAAAACTTCACAGTCAGGGTGTCCAGACTATGGAATAAGCTCCCTCCAGAGGTGGTGCAATCAACAACCCTGGAAAATCTTCAAGAGGAGACTGGACGGTCACCTTGCTGGGGTCACCTGGAGTCTTTCCTGCATGGTGCAGGGGGCTGGACCTGATGATCTTCTAAGGTCCCTTCCAGCCTTACAATCTATGATGCAGATAACTCAGGTGTAGATTCAAAGGAAGCATGTTATTCTTCATATACAGCTTGCCTCATGTTATTCCTACCTATTTTGTTGAGGTCCATATGTTCTCATTGCATCTCTGAAGCCTGAGTCTTTCAGCATCTTTAGGTTAAATGTGCAAACCTTGGCACAAGGCACCTTTACTCTTTCTTTGGGATAGCACCATCTTCACTTCTATCTGCTGTTACACCAGTGCATGGGCTATAAAAAGGCATAAGCTGCTCCATGAAACCTGAGAGAGGTTTTTAGACTTGCTGTAGATAATCCTCCTTCTTTACCTCCTTGCCTTTTTCCTCCTTGTCATCCTATAGAGAGCAAATGTGGAAATCCTTCTATGTGGGGTGCAGAGATGGATGAAAGGCCACTGTCATGTTGTCCTAGTGCCAAGGGTCTTTTTTCCTAGCTCTGTCTCTGAATTAGTATGTGTATCTCTGGCAATTGTTTGTGCCTTTAGCTGTATCCACTAGGTTTCCATTTGGGATAACAGAAGTTGACTGTAAGGTCTTTTACCCTGAGGAACTCTCTTGGCATTGTCTTATATCCTAACGTAGGTTTATTGGTGCATCTCTCTGTAGACAGAGAGCAGCAGACTATGAGTTATGATATGTCCTAGAGCAGTGAGGCTGCATCCTGTTACGGGTGAAGGAGAGATGTCATAGACCAAATCCTGCTCTAATTACTTTGTTTTCTCGATGCAGCTTAGGAACTTGGAAAGACAAAGCCAGGATGGCTCTAGGTAACTGAAATGACAGATGCATATGCATTCTGGTCTTTGTCTCTGTTTGGGTATTGCTTTTAAATGAAAAGGGCTACTTCAGTGTACAGGAGGTTTTCATGTTTTGGAGACTTGCTTGAGCAGTTAAGGAAATTTTTATATCTTTATAAGAGAAATTGATGTTGGAAGCCTAATGTATGTTGTTCACAGCATTTAAGTGTGAGGCCTACCCTATTAGTCAATGAGTGCCTTTGTTTCTAGTGACATTCAGTGCGGGTCATTTCTAAATTATAGGGCTTTGTTCTGGTTTCTCTGAAGAGTCCTTGAAGTGGGATTTCTGTTCAAATCTGAAAAACTGTTCCCAGACATTGTGCCTTTCTTTGCTCTTGACCATTCTTACAGCATCCTGCTTAGTTTTGAAGAATGAGGTGTGATGCTGGCTGGCCCCACCAGAATGTAGCTGTACCGTTTTGGGTTTGGGAGGTAGCTGTAGGCTATCTTCAGGGTCAGAAGTAACATAACATCAGTTATGTGGCACTGTATCCAGTTCAGATAGCTCTGTCTGAGCAAAGTTAGCCTGCCACAGCAGTATACTTAGATGGCTATGCTAACTGGATTTGAAGCGGTGTAGATGACTCTTTGGTTCCAGATGCTGGGGAAACACATGCAACTGTCTCAGATTTAATTCCTAAAAGCAGCATATTTCAGTGGACAGTGCAGTGAGATTCTTTTCTCTTTAGACTGTCTGTGTGCTGCCTTTTGCCCAACTTCGGAGCTCTGATTGATAGCCATGGGAATTCTGTATGCTTGCAGGTGAATGATCACATGGCTCTGTCTTAAATAATTTGAGTTTGGAAAGTAAGTGCTGCAAGTTGGAAGGTCTTTGTCTGGCATTCAGGAGAAATCCTTTTTGCATTTCTTGTGGTATAGATGTAGAAGTGTATTTAGTGCTTAACTGTGGAGTAAGGGTATGTGTTTGTATTTTTGCTTGGGTCAAAAGGAAGGCAGCTGGAATCCAGAAAGCGCATCATCTTTTCAGTGCAAAAATTCCATGGCCTGTTGTTTTGGCAAGGATGCATGAATTTTGGATGGTGTGACAATTCCAATTTTGGGGTGGGAGATAGGGAACAGATAGGAAGTGTTATAAAGTCTGACTAGATTGGAAGAAAAAATTAAGTTTCTAGACATGCATTTTAATTCAGTAAAAATGTTCTATATCCTTGCTTATACAGTGCATTTCATATGTTGCTTGTAATCAGTCTGGGGTGTGCAAAGAGCTTTTTTTTGGCTTTCCATCACCTGGGTCAGTTTTCTGAGTAGTTGGACTCTGTCTCTGGTTAAAGGTGACTAATTAAAGTTTGAAGGTTTTCTGTCCAGCATGTAACTTAAGCACAATTGATTCTGCTGAACAGAAGGTATCATATTTGAGCTAGTCTGATTTAATTGATTGTATAACGGGTATGAAATCAACCTTAGGTTCCTTGATATGCCTAGGTACAAACAGATGAAATGCAAACTTGATCCTCTAAATGCAAGGGAGGAGTAAGATGTTATGGTAATTGTCATTCTTTGATTAGTATAAATGGATATTGCAGCAATCAAAAAGCATAATCAATCTCGTTTATCCGAAGTCCTAAGCTAAGTTACTGTGGGCATTGTGGTGTCAAGAGTATTACAGTTAAAGGATAATGTAGTTCAATATGCCAGAGCAGTGTAGGTAGTAGTTTTATTTATTTTTTATTTATGTGATGTGTCTTTCTGAAAGAAAGGATGCTTAGAAACAGCACGATTTAAGTATTCTAAGACTGAAGGCTTTGAGAAGGATTTTCTGTTACTTGTCTATAAAACAGAGGCCTATAAAGTTCAAATGTGTCTGCCTATCTTGAACACAAATTTAGATGATGATGGTTCTGGTATTGAGAACAGCATTTTGCTTGGGTAATAAGACTGTGGCAGTTCACAAATGAAAAAAGAGTGTCAGCTGGCAACATAAGATGGAAAGCGATCTGTGGTGAGATTGGAATGCAAATGGGAATTTGCTGTTAGCTGAAGTGGTTCTCAGCCAATCCAGCAGTTTCTTCTTTGCAGTTGGCTACTATGAAACAGGATTAATAAAAAGTGCTTAAGTAAATGTGTTTCTTTGTAGGAGAGCAATTCTAAATAGTTTTTAAGCAAGCCAATTGTACATATAGCATAGGAGAGTTTATTTTCCTTTGTAACTAATTCTACGAAGTGTGTATAAGAAAAATTAGTGTCAGTCCATAAATGCACTTGAAAACAAAGCCTATTAAGTGGCAGCAGGGTTATATTTGTACTGCAGCCAGCAGACAGACATAGAAGCCAAGATAGTTTAGGTAAAATGTTGGAGTATGGCATTATAGATGTTTGTTCTAGCATAAGTTCATAGGTGTGGTACCTGCCCTATTGGATGATACTGCTTATCCAATGACAGTATCTGGTCTTATTTAATGATTTTTTACTTTGCCCAATATTGAAACAACAATGATCTTGTAAAATGGGTTCCTATCTTCTCTGACACAGCGTCCTTTTTTTCCCTTCACTCCCTCACCTACTTGCTAATTTTTTCAGTTATTCAGATGAGATTTAGTTAGTAAATTGGCAAGAACACTTGTGTGTCTGTAGCAGTGATCATCATTTTATTTGATGTCTGTAAATTTTGTCAGCCACTATGCAACTGGTAGGTGCAAACAGGTCTGTATAGGTTTTTTTCTCAGAGTTTACTATTGAATAAGTGCCTTATGAGTTTTTACTGTTTTATATGTGGAACTGAGGCAACCTAGAACAAGAGCATAAGGTACTTCTGAAGAGAGACATCACTTTGTGACAGCAAGTACCAAGCAACCACATGTGAGGACACGGCTGATCCTGAACAGCCAAGTTTGTGTCCAGACTTGAACTCACCCAAAGGACCATGGGTTCTTTTGGTGGCAGAGATGAGAAGCCATTGGCAGAGGTCAAAATAGATTTAAACTTTGCACTCTTGCCCTGGTTTTATTGTGTTTAATTCATGCCTTAGTTAAATACCTTGTGTTTACAATGGAGGGGACTAATGTGTTACTGATGCCTCAAAAAAGAATACACTTGTTTAATTAAACACCTGGCTATGGGGGAGATGTTTTCAAGGTTGTATTCTTACATGGACTCAGGTTTTCTAGTAAGATGCGACTTTGGAAGTACAGCAGTATTGCACATTTTAAATAAGTTCCACTTTGAACAGCTAACTCATGTGCTGTGTGTTATACTAATGCTTTGTAAGTAAATCTGACAGAATATTTCTGGTGTCTGGGCTAACATTATGGTCCTGAAAGGGACTGGCACATTAGATTATGTGTTGGTTAAGCTTTACTAAATTTGGTAAGGAAATGCTCACAAAGTGGGAGTAACTGTTTAAATTTATAAAAATATGACTTTGTCCTTTGAAAATAGATAAGTTGTAATTTATTAAGCGCTGGTGCTGATGCAGAACAAAATACACTTTTTCTAGTTAAGAAACATGTTGTTTTTTTCCTTCCTTTGGGATTTATTAAAATACATGTAGGGCTTTGTTTAGTATCTCATTTCTCTCTTTTAGTAGCATTGTTTAATAACTGTGACCATCATTCTCCTAAGAGACAAACAGAGAAAGAGTGGCTTTGTTGTGAAGATTAGGAGTCTGGCCACATAACTGGGGTGTTAAGGGTAAGTACCTTACCATGGAAAAAAAGAAAAATATATTTTTTGTCTAATAAATAAAAATAATTTTAAACGCTAGAGGCTATACATGACTATTTTTGATTATGTTCATTTATAAATGACAGAGTTTCCAAAATACATGGAAGCCATAATCAAGGCAGACAAACAGATGTCTACTTTATTTTGCCATAGCGGTTGCCCTTTGCAACTTTTCCACTGGCGATTCGGCATGTGAGAGGCATAAATGTCACGTCACCATTTGTGAAGCTGGCTGGGCCTGTGGTGGATTTTTTTTTCCTGAAAAGTCCATTCTCTGGGGAGTCAACATTCATCTTCAACTTCTCTGATGGGTGGTATCAAGCTGCTTGTAGATTTGTACTGATTGATCTGATTGGCCATGTGAGTGCTCATGGGCTTGATTTGAATGTTTCTGGGGTAGGCGTTGTCCGGCTCATCTGTAAACCATTTCTTTTCGGCTAAAGGGCAAAAATGGGTAGAAACAGAACAAGGAGGGAAAGGAAATTTGATTAGCGTGGCAGCCAAAAGGAAAGAATCAGTCAGGAGAGCACATAATTGAAGGCAGTTGCTAGAGAGTAACCAAGCAAGCTCTAGCAGCATGGCACAGCAGATTAGTGGGGCCAAAAGCACTTTTCCTATGAGGAGATGGAAATGTTTACAGCTGTAACAAGAATGAGTTTTAAGAAACCAGAAGTTTGGCAGCTCACTTGTCAAACAAGTGAGATGGCTGGGCATGCTTGTGTGAAGCACTTTGAAATGCATGTTAACAATGTGACAGGTATGAATTTAGAAGCTGGGCAGGGCATAAACTAAATGATAGAAGTGGTGGGTTCCTGGTGGTGAGCAAAATGTGCAAATTTCTCTGAATTGTACAAACCTCAGGAGTGTGTGCAGCCAGGCCAGAATCAATGCAAGCCTTAGCTATGAAAGGGGAGAACCTTCTGTTTGGTGCTAGACTAGACCAATGTTGAATGGAGGTGGGGAAAGGAGGTCACACATTAAGGTAATTTCATGAGATTTGTCATTCTGGCTGCCAGAACAGTGTTGAACTTACTCCATGCACATGCAGGTATTTCAGAGGGAATATATTGAGGTTTCAGATCTGCAGTGCCATTTGCAAAGTATTTCTCCAAATGCAGTATGCCTATCTCTGTGAGTGCGCTGTGAGCTTTCTGTGGCCATGCACATGAGGCAAGGGTAGGAAATCAGAAGAAATAGAAGAAATGGAGTCAAAGGGTGTAAATGGTGACCTGCTATACAATATGGTTAACCTGTTAAAAGGGTTAGTGCTGTTATCAGAGCCATTCCTGGGGCGGGGGGGGGGGGGGGCCGTCTAGTGCTGGTGAGACTGTGCCTCTGCCGCCACCAGCTTCACATCTAGCCACTCACCACCTCCCTCTGCCGCTGCTTCCAGCTTCTTTGCATCCAGGCCCCACACAGGCTGATTTGCTCTGGGCCCCGTACCCTGCTAGGCTGTTATAGTGATTTTTTTTCAAGTATCTCTAACATGGAACAATAGGGTGTTCAGTTCTTTGCAGGAGCATGAATGGCTTGGGATTGGTTAATGTAGCATGGCAAGTGAAGTGAGGAAGGACATGGAAAGGATAGGGCGGGATACAAGGAAGCTATAGCTTATATGTACTTGTTGGCTGTTGGCTGGTCTAAATCTCCGTGCAGCTATAAATCAAAGACTTAAGGACTAGTTGTAAGGGAACTTGCTGAGGGGTTTTGAGAACAGCATGCTATTTGGTCACTTAGCAGTTAAACTGTTGCTGTAGATGTACTCTGTGATTCTTAATAGCCCAATCTCATGGGCTATTCCTATGTGGAAGTTCAAAGAAATTAGTTTTCTAACTGTGGAGGGAGCTGAGACACTTTCCTAATTTCGAGATACTTTTCAAGTGATACATGTATGGTTTTCCTTATGAAGCACGCATTGGCCAAACTACATTTATGCACACTGTTAATAGGGCATTAGCTGGGGCCTCCTACAGGGTGCGGTGTTTTAAAATCAAGCATGGGAACTGTAGGAGGGTAGTTAAAAGAGGGCAAGAATGATTTCCTCAGGGGAAGCACTTGGAGGAAATTAGCACAGTAGCCGTATGTTTGCATGCCTCAAAAGTAACAAAGGTTTAATGAATGCTGTAAAATGTTGCTGCCAAAGCTGGGTGGCCTGAGGTAGCTATGCTGTGCGTTAGTCTAGAAGAGGGCTTCTGCTGGCTTTGCTAGTGTCTCGATGTGGTCTACCTTTGCTGGCAGAAAAATACTTTCTGCTGGTTCACAAAGCATTGTTGAGGGGCTAAGGGTCTTCTACTAATATAGTCATTGTGGCAATAGCTGTTAATGTTAAGAAGTCTTCCTTCTGTGTAGATACCCAACTTGCTGGGCTGTTTCAGGACTGAGCTTTGGCAAGGACTAATGTGTTTTGTGGATATGGCTATCAGGTTTTTAGTGCAGACACTCCAAATCCAAATTCACGTATAGACAGATTAGTATTTAAGCAGCTAAGTGACACTGAGCTATTCACACAGATTTCAGATTCTGCTCCCCCAGGGAGGCATGTAGGAAGAGAAGCAGGAGGAAGAGGGCCCTCCTACCTTTCATCTCAATAGCCTAGGGTCAGGTCACTTTCTTAGGGAGTGGAAGACCAGGATTCTATGTCCCCTCATACAGAAAGGTGTTGGCTCTCCATATCACTTCCCAACAAAGTGCCCTAAGCACCAGGGCCTGGGCTAGGCCACCAATTCTCAACCCAGGTGCCACAAGATCTCTCTAAGGGTGCTGTGGTACTTAATCCCTGTGCCAGAAGGTAACTGCTTTCCTCTTCTCCATGTAGCACCCAGCACTCCTTCCAGGTACCCTGGAAGCACCTGCAGCTTCCCTCCTTCACCAAGCATTTCCACCCTTACTGCCTTCTCCTGCCCCATCCCCGCCCTGCCCCAGCAATCCTTGTGCTAGCTGCCCCCACAGTCCCAGCAGCATGCGTTGCTATTGGCAGATAAGCAGCAGATGGGTTGGAGCCATATTTTTGCATCCTGGATCATCCCCTCCACTCTTTTACACTACTTGGGCTGGTTGAAGGGGCCACAGCGGACAGCTGGCTCTAATCACCAGTAGGTACAACCTTGCAGAAGCAGTCCCAGAGGTGGGAGCTGCCTTTGTCCCCTCAGGTACAGACTGGGGGCAAACAGTGGAAAGAACAGAGCATAGCAAGATTAGGTTCTGCTCCCACCATCCTTAGTAGCACCAGCTAGTTTAGTAGTTCTCAACAATTTTAGCCTCAAGGCCCCCCTCAGATCTTTTCTGAATTTAGACCCTAGCACAGTGATTCTAAATTGGGGGTTTGCAGAAATCAAAAATCTTATGGAGAGGTGCCTTGAGGCAAAGATGGTTGAGAACACCTAGGCTACACCTTGCTAAGAACTCCCTGCACCTTTCTTGTTGAAACTGGCCCGCGGGACAGCCAGGAGGGGTGTATAGGCTTGCATAATAGGGGGAAGGTAGCTTAGTGGGATGGGCATTGCTTCTTCTGAAAGCAAGGCCTCAATTTTAATATTGTTTGTTTGTTTGTTTTTCCTGTTGCATTGAGGGGCAGCTCTTGTATTGTGGGTCCTTAATAGGGTGAACTTATTTGGGTAAACTTCCTCACTGTAAAGTTGTCTGAATGTGAACTGTATACCACCTTGCCCCCCTCAACTTTTTCTACATAAGTTACCTTTAATTGGATAATAGGGTTCATTCTACATGTTAAGGCTAACTGATTAAGTGCTTTAGATCATTTTTTGACAGTATAATAAAGTTAAAATCTGTTCAGAAATAATCTACAGCCTGTCAGACTCCTACGGCTTCCTTCTACATTCATTAATCTTTTTTTCTTGCGGTTTTTTGAAGCTTTAATTTTTAAGCTCTATAGTTCTTCTCAATTTCCTGGAACATCTGAATGGAGTTTATTGAGGAAGTGGTATCTGAGGTTGGAACAGGCTTTGCAAAAGTTTAGGCAAATAATTTGGAAATATGCAAGCTTCCTATTAATTTCAGGCCCATTTGAAGAAGACCTGGGTACCCATGAGCATTTGTAGGGACCAATGATATGAGAGCTATGAGTAGGTGAATATTTAGGAGAATGGTGTGATGGGGTGGATAGTCAAAGCCTCATGTGATGATTACCAGAAAGCCTTGTTTTTCAATAGCTGTGTGTAGGAATTCATTGTAGGGAGAGCTAAGGTTGATGTACATTTTTTTTATGTGATGTGCAGACATTTATTATGTGATGTGCAGACAATTTTTAATGGAAATTGACATTAATCAGTGAAGGCATGGAAAGGAGGATAGGGCAATGCAAAGAATTACAGATGGGTGGTAACATGCATTTGGGAAAAAGAGAGTTATTGTGTCTGTCGTAAAATTCAGCGTACCAAGATGTTCTGTTGTGTGGTAGTCTATTTGGCACAAAATGTATCTGCAGCTGTGATCTATAAGAAGTCAGGATCTATCAGTTCCATTTTTTTTCTCTTGTACTTTGCTTGCATGGTGTTTGGAAAGTTTAGCCTTTTAATTTTCTTTTCACAGTGAAGGTCATCCCTTGTCTTGAATCCCAGTAGTCTTTATGGCTTTTTTACATGGAAAATGTTTATGTAGGATCTACCCTGATCACATAATGGCTTGATTACCTTGAAAGGTTTTCTACATATCCTTTGTAGGAGCCACCAGCATATTTCTTTGTTCCCTATATTTTTCTGCCTTCTTTCTATCTGATCTCTGATCTTTGTAAACTTTCTCTTGTTTGTTTGTTTGTTTGGAGAGGGGGGGGGGGGGGGGTTGTTAGTTGGCTTTGTTTCAGGGTCTGAGTCTAGGAATTTTGCCTTGGTTTAGTCCTGCTCGGCCAGAGAAGCTTTTTGCTTACCTGACACCAAGCACTCTAAATGCACTTTTTAAAATCTGTTCTTTCAGCACAAAATTCTGTTTCACTGCTAAGATGCATAAGTGGTGCTTATGCCATTTTTAGGCCTCTGCGCCACCCAAACTACTGTAGTTTGCCTTCTGTAACAGCCTGGATCATATATACATAGCTGAATGTGTTACATGACTACAGTTCTGTCTAATCAAATACTGCCCTGGAGTCTTTAGTGAGATTCTGCTCTGCTGGGGAGGCAGAAAATGCAGCATAAAGTCCCAAAATTATAGTTGACCAAAAACCACATCTAGTAGTGATTTTGTGTGTGTGTGTGTGTGTGTGTGTGTGTGTGTGTGTGTGCACGCATGCATGCACATTTATTAGCCTGCAGTGTGGTGTGGGGAGAAACATTCAGTTTCAGTAACATGAGTATCTGGATGATAAGGTTCCTGAAGTCTGAAGCTTTTTCTGGAACTCATTGAATATAGGTGAGAGGGTGCATTGACCCCATCAAGCCTGGTTTCACTGGGGGTCAAAGGGGTTGGTGCATCAGTCCGAGGTAGCGATAATGTTATATTGATTTATCTGTCTATTTTGCCATTTCAGTAAGGTTTGAACAAGCTGACTGGTTTGGCTATTATCTTGAAATTCAGACTAGCTCTTTAGTCCTCTGGTCTCTCTGGTGCAGCTCTCCTAATGTTTGGATTGGTGTACAGTGGTGGTAATTTTTTGTAGTTGAATGTTTTCTCCTAGCTCCTGAAATGGCTTCCCATTTTGCTTTGTTTAGGGGAGGTGAGAATGATCTGTTTGAATCCTATTGATGGCTGGCCTCCTTTCGGAGGGCACATATGGGATAGCTTCCAAATTCCAAGCAGCACATTTGACAGGTGGATTGGTAGTGATAGGACAATGGAACAGGCAGTTCCCACAGTCTTGAGATAATGGAAAAAAGTCTGCTTTTTGGGAACTGATGTACTTCAACTGTGATCACCAGGGAGGGTGAGAAGGCAGGCAGGCACCTTTTTAATGTGCATTTGCTAAGGAGTTCCTAATGCTTCTAGTTGCTCTGATAGGCTTAGAACCCTTTATTTTGCTGTTGCTCATTATTTTTTTAGTTTTACATTCCTGTGAATCTGGAGAGATGGATACAAGGAGCTGTCTTCTCAGAAGCTAAATGACAGGGGAAGGTGTCTTTCTAGGGGCAACTAGGAATTTTGGTGCCTTAGGCAGCGATGCTGTTGAGCACTGGAGAGTGAGTGGAGAGCACTGAGCACCAGAGAGCAAGGATGCAAACCGCTGAGGCATACTTCTGCCACCCCTCTAAATTGGTGCTGGGGCAGGTGTCCCACTCTAATGATGCTAATATTGTACTCTTTCCTGACCACTAGCTTAATGTGAGATGTCAAAACAACCCGGTTACAGCACAGACACCTTACTTTTCTGCCACTACTGCTGCTACCACCACTGCCACACAAGTGCCGCGTTCTGGCATCCTCTCTAAATCAGCACCCAGGACCAATGCCCTGGTGGCTTCCCCTGCCTTAGTTATGCAACTGCCCAGGTATCTGTAGTCGATGATCTGAACATGTCAGCAGTGTGATTTTTTGAGGGAGGTGCTGTATGGTGCTTTTTGGTAGCTTGAGGGGCTGGTGGAATGTGGGCTCTTCCTCAGTAAATCTCCAGATTTAGGGC
The DNA here is from genome assembly GCF_000455745.1 of Alligator sinensis. NCBI lineage: Eukaryota > Metazoa > Chordata > Crocodylia > Alligatoridae > Alligator > Alligator sinensis. Next base: position 5,195,301 of record NW_005841852.1, read on the forward strand.
CAATGCCATTTGTCTGGGGGTAAGGGGGGGGGTCTTATACCTCTAGTTTGCCTGTGGACCAGACGGAACTTTAATGTTGGTAGGGACCAGGAGGGCCATCCCATTAGCAGTCAGCGATAGTTTTGCAGTGATGGGCATAGAATGAGCCAGTTAGGATCTGAGGTGAGCTAATGCTAGGACCTGGCCACTGCTGCCACTACTTCTTCTTAAAGCAGCTGGGAGCATTATGGCCAGATATATTTTAGTTGTAGTGTTTGTCCATCATGTGGGCTATGGTTTCTGCCTCCAATTAATTAATTAATACTATTTTTAAAATCCCTACTTGCTCCAGCAGTAGTTAGTTAGCATGGCATAGAATAGGTAAGTTCTTTTTCATAATTGAGGCTGGGGTGTGATGGTTGAATGGGTGAGGTATTTTTTGCTTTAGATGCTGACAGATATTAGTGAAGCTTATTGCGGTCTTGTACTACAGGAATTTGGTTGACATGGCTTTAGGGTGCCCCTTATCATTAAGGCTTTCATTCTGGCCACATGTAGCATTAGGTGTGGTTTTTATTTTTTTTTATTTATTTATTTATTCATTTATTTATGTGCAGTGTTAGCTATCCAGTGTAACAGGAATTATGAGGATAGTGGATAGTAAAGGCCTGGGCTATGGAGCTCAGGTGGCCTTTTAAGTGAAAGCTGTCTTCCATGGGTGGAACGGTCATGGCTGCTGAGCAATTCCTTGAAATGGAACAAGGATAACGTTACTAGGAGATGTGAGATACAGGGTCTCATTGCACCTAACACTGTGATTTACACAAATGTTGATCAGTGTTAGTGCTAGCTTGGAGTTTGGAGAAGTCACACCCTTAGTCTAGGAACATTCTCTGCCTGTTCCCTACCTGCACAGCTGTGACTTGCCACTAGAGGCCTGGTGAGCTGGGGCAGGACTAGGAGCTGTAGCTGTGAGTTGCCACTAGAGGGCTGGTGAGCCAGGACAGGCTTCTATCCCTGCTATGTGGGTGGGGGTATGAGAGATTTGGGGATACTGGAGGACTGGGATACTGGGCGGCACGTCTGTGGGGCGTGGCCACACCTTAATGGACCAGAAGCTGGGTAGTGCGGATCAGAGTTAATCCTGCCCTGGAGTGGTCTAACTTTGAGCCACGTAAGGAGTGATTAGAACCACTTTAAGGTGTTAATGTGAGGACAATCCAGAGGTTAAGAGCTCCAGAAGCTACCCAAAATTACTGGGTAACAAGGTCCATAGTTGGGTTTGATTCATGAAAGTTTCAATCTTCTACTGAGCCCTCCCTCCCATTCAGAACTTGCAGAGAATGTGTATAGAGCGGTTTGTTGTCAGACCTTGAGATATAAGCCTCAGGGCTTATTTTTTCAAAGGTCTGTGTTTCATATGAATTCCATACCCTTTACTAGGTGTTGTACATGAACAGGGGAGGCATGGCTCTTTGTATGACCAATGGTAGGAGAATACTTTAACATTATTTCAAGTCAGGGTCTTTCAGGCTGTCAGGCCAATGAGCCTGGCTTTCACTGCATGTGCTTTCTCTTCAGTATTATAACTATCTGGTTATGAGGCGATTTATCCATCCTTGGGTAACAGTTAGTTGGAGAGCTAGGCTGTGAGTATGTTAGAAACTCAATTAATGATCAGTTGGGTAGGAAGGGATGGTGCTTCCAATATTGTTGAGATGGCAGTGGTTGGAGCTGGTGTCACTAGTTGGGATTTGGCATGAATGTGCATTTGAAGTGGTTGAGAATTTGTTGTGACATTCAGTAATTCCCTCTGTTACCCTCAGGATCCTTTGCTGGTAGCTGATTTGATTTAGTAGCTGACTAGCAGTTTCTTAGATGAAGAAAAAGGGTAGAACATTTGTGTATTTTTCCCCCAAGACGTTGTGGCTACTTTGTTTTGTATGTGTGAATGTAGCAATGTATTTCACTTGAAGTAATTTCCTTTTGGAAGGTAAAACAGTGCTGCTGGTATCTGTGTGAGGGGTTTTTAAACTGTGAACCCGCTATCTCTTGTTTAGACACAGTCCATGTGGGTGATGTTATGTGGTGTGTTCAAAGTCTATCCTGGTCTTTTATGAGTTTGTGGGGTGATGGATAGACTCATTTTTATCCTATCTTGTACATGTTGAATGTTTGTTGATACATAAGGGTCTATTAGTAAAAAAAGGGATCCTCTCATGTGGATGGTGGAATTGCATTTCTCCTAATGACAACTGTGTTGCAAGCTGTATATTTATGCTAAGGTCTGAGGTGTCCCTTTTGCTGAGCCTGCTGAGAAAAGAAGGTCCACTTACACAGAGAAACACACAAGAGCAACACTCAGAAAATAGGGGAGTATGATCTCCAGACCACTGCACTTTTCCTGGGCACCAATGAATATCATTTGGCCACAGGAGAGATAAGAGCTGTACTCCTCATTAGTCATCCTGACCAAAAAGGCTACCTGTAATTTTCTCCCCTAACTCCCGGAAAAAAATATGGGGCAAGTGGGGAATGTTTGTGACTAACAGGGAGTAAGGAGAGGCATGGAGGGAAAGCCATTGTCACAAGCCAGCCAACACACCTGTCAGGGTACATGCATCTGCAAAGCAAGCACATGATGAGAAGGTACAACAAAAATAAAGTAGGGGGCACATCAGCAACAGCAGCAGCCAGACTGACTTCTGCTTCAGAAGGAAAAAAGCCAATCCACAAAGAAAAGGAAAGAACAGACAAGCTGCCTTTAGAGTGAAAACTTTTCCCCTTTCCCCATTTAAATCACAAACTCCCACACAAAGCTAAAGGGGGAAACCCACAGCAGTTGCTAGGTCATGCAAAGCCAGCAAGAGTCATACCTTGGCTCATTCTATTCATCCTGGTGGCACTTTAGAAAAAGAAGTAAGCGAGGTAAGAAAGACAGGAAAGGGTGAACATACTTTTGCACTAGCTTCTTTCCAGTAGAGCACTTTCACAGACACATCCCTGCTGTTAGTTAGTTGGCTACAAAGGTACTAAAGGGAGAAATTAACTACTTATGCAAAGAGCTTAAAACAATTTGTTAATATTTGCCTTAGCTTGAAGCACAGAGAGAATTGGGAAGCTTGGTCTGCAAACATACAGCAGGCAGGACAAAATTAACACACTTGGAAACAATCATCAGCTGACACAGGGCATGCACACCAGGTGTAGCCCCTCTTGCATCATACCAGGTTTTTGTGGAAAGTTCCCCACCCCCATCCCCATACAAGTATCTCAATTTCTACAGGCTTTGGCATTTTGGATTACAGCATTATTGTTAAGACTACAAAGATTTACACACACAAGTTCCCCCCAATACCAGTAAGGCCTAAGCTACCCTTAACTGCACCATCACTGACCATGAACAGAAATATAAACACACCATTTGCAAGGAAGAGCCAGTGAATCTATCTCGCCTTTCCACACTCTACCTTTAGATGAGGGAACAATCACTACATTTTAGCTCCTCTGATTTACTCAAGATTGACTAATGGTTGGCTGGCAGACAAACAAAACCATTACACCAGGTTCACCTGCAGCACAGCTATTCACTGCAGCCCTTGGCAGCAGTATGACTCACAAACAGATTAATCTGCCCATACCCATTGAAACAAAATGCTAGATCAAGAATCTGACTTGTGCTGATAAGATGCCAATGCTGCAGCTGCACAACAAAGGAAAGAGAAGCTGAAAAATATTGACTCTCTCTGAGACAGGAAATCCATATACACATCTTCACTCTGTGGGTGCATGCACCTCAGTCCAAGCAGTCCTTAGCATTACCTTCCTTCTGTCAACACCCAAAAGGAGTCACTAATACCACACACTCCTCCCAAATGCAGCTGTAGGCTGCCTACCTACACCAGATTCTAAGAAAGTAAAGCCAGAAGGCCAGGAATGAAATGAAGGTTGTACAAACAGACTTCATCTCTCAAAGACCTCAGTGTAGGTACTGGCAAGTAGTTACATTACGTAAGTTCTGTCCCTTTGACTGCTTGGCCCCAGGTGTATCCTTCCAGTGGGAGACACCAGCACACTGCTTACGCTTACAAACCTAAAGAAACAGTTGGAGGTTCTCCGCATTGGATGTACAAAATGACTGAGGAAACATTTTCACAAATACAGCTGCCTCAGTAAAGGTGTACCTCCACCTTCCAGGGGCCACCGTGCAAACAAACCGGGACTGGAAGCCTTTGGCAACGAGGCTACAGCAGTTGCCTGGCTGCTGAAGGAATGCTCTTGCTGTCCTCCACCAGTGCCCGCCTGCCCCAAACAAAGATATAACCAGCAAAGAACAATTCTCCAAAGCCTGATCCTCACAATATAACTTACTTTCACTTTTACTTACTTTTCCCTTCACAGTCTTTCTGGCATCCTATCACCAGCCATGTATCCTGGGAGAAGCAGGCCTTGGCCCAGCTCAGCTGCTGTAACTCTGCTTACAGTTAGAACTACAGCAGAACACCTCCCCTACCCCATCCCTTTGCACACACAAAAAGAAGTCGCTATTGACCCAGTTTTGCTTTATCTTACTTTTCACACAAAAACTCCCCTCCCAGTTGTTTCTCTCACTTGGTCATTTATAAGCAGAATCTGTCCTCCTGCAAACACCTACCTCACTTTAAGCGACACCTACACCAGCACACAAGTTAGTATATAACCTGAGCCTCCACTGTTCCTTTTTAGTTCACACCATAGGGTCTGATCAGTCCCAAGGACAGGTTGGGTGGAGGTCTATTTATTTCTCTTGGTGTGCCTAAATGGCAGCTTTTTACCTGCCTAAACAGCATTTTGGTCACTTATACACAGGTCATGTTTTTATTATGCCTGCTCTTGACACGCACCCTGATCATGCGTTGTGCCTGAGCATAAGTCCAGGCACAAGGGGTGAGAGGCAGAAGAAAGAGGACAACTGCCTCATGTTTTAGCCCCATTAATAGAGGAACAGTGGTATAATTATGGGGGTGAGTAAGTCCTGTGCACCAGTTTAAAGGAGATGTCAAAATGATGGCTCCTGGGGAGTCTGTATGCCATCAGTGGGTGCCAGTGTGCAGGGGGTCCACATCACAACAGCAGAAGCCAGGGTCTTTGAGTGCTGGTCATCTCCTCCTGGGCTCAGCGCTCCCCTCCCTGCCTTTTTTGGGGAGCCAGGATTACTCCATATAACTCTAGGATTTGGGAAACCTGCATTGTAGTCCCCTGGCAGAAAGCAGATTGAATCACAGCTCTCTTACTTCCCAGCTACATGCTCCAGTCACCACATGGTAAGTTTGGTAAGATCACCAAAGACGAATATACCTCCTCTGCTCGTGCTTGTAGGGAGGCAGTTAGACGGGCCAAAGCTACCATGGAGCTGAGGATGGCATCCCAAGTAAAGGACAACAAGAAATTGTTTTTTAGATATATAGGGAGTAAAAGGAAGGCCCAGGGAGGAATAGGACCCCTGCTAAATGGGCAGAAACAACTGGTGATGGACAGGGGGGACAAGGCTGAACTCCTCAACGAGTTCTTTGCCTCAGTGTTCCTAAGCGAGGGGCACAACAAGTCTCTCACTGGGGTTGTAGAGAGGCAGCAGCAAGGCGCCAGACTGCCATGCGTAGACCCTGAGATGGTGCAGAGTCACTTGGAAGAACTGGATGCCTTTAAGTCGGCAGGCCCGGATGAGCTCCATCCGAGGGTGCTGAAGGCACTGGCCGACATCATTGCAGAGCCACTGGCGGGAATATTCAAATGCTCGTGGCGCACGGGCCAAGTCCCGGAGGACTGGAAAAGGGCCAACGTGGTCCCCATTTTCAAGAAGGGGAGGAAGGAGGACCCGGGCAACTATAGGCCAGTCAGTCTCACCTCCATCCTTGGCAAAGTCTTTGAAAAAATTATCAAGGCTCACATTTGTGAGAGCCCGGCAGGACAAATTATGCTGAGGGGAAACCAGCACGGGTTCATAGCAGGCAGATC
>NW_005841852.1:5202310-5214300 GCF_000455745.1 Alligator sinensis
TCTTTCCTGCCTATGCAGGGGGTCAGACTCGATGATCTATTGAGGTCCCTTCCGACCCTAACATCTATGAATCTATGATTCAGCCCCTTCTCCAGCACTGCTTCTGAAGATGAGCACTCCCCCTGCATTTACTAGTGACTGGACAAAACAGATAGAGAAGAACAAATTAGAATAGTTACTGTTTTAGTAAGAGCAGTGGTCCAGGTTTTAACCCAGGGCTTGTGCCCCCAAAAGGCAGCAGCTCCCTCACTGGTCCATGCATGCTCTAATTTCCTAGCTTGCTTTTTCTGGTGCTGCTATCTTCCTCTAGGAGGCCAACTTCAGAAAGAGTACTAGAGGAAGGCCTTGTTACTACTTAAAATGTGGTTTGGTGGTTTGACCATTGACATTCAAAGACATGCAAGTTCAAACCTATACTGGAAAAGGAGACTGTAAGATCTGAATCACCTGCTTCCTTGTTTTGGGGGTTAGCCACTTCCCTCCTCTCCCTGGCCCACCACTCTCCTCCCCTGCACTCTTAAGCATGTGTTTCTTGCTTTCTGTATTTCTATGACTTGTCCAGAATGTGTATTCTCATATATACATATATATGTCAACAGTGTGGATGTAACAGAATCACAACCTGTGTGTACATGCCAAAAAAAGGCCACTCACACAACTAGAAAATTGGCATTTAGGTTCATAAAGGGAGATAAAATTCTGTTGTTAGTTTCTGTATAGCAGCTCACACATAGTATAGGCCAACCTTCTATTAGTTAAGAGCACTCATAGTAACTGAAATCTCAAAGAAACAAGAGGCTTCATGGAATTCACAACCTCTAACTAACAAACTACCATCTAGTCTAATGCACTTAAAACAAGAACTAGGCCCTCACCTAGCCACCTCTTACTTCAGCTCAGCAGAAACAAAGTTTTAGAGGTACCAACAGTCTTCGTTAGGTACAACTTGCTTGATTTTTCTTGCTGGCTGACAGAGATGAAATTCAGTTACTACAAAATGTAGCGACTTGCCACAAATCAAGTCCACCAGAATATCTGGTTTAAAGAGAAAGGATGAGATAGAAACAGAGAGAGGAAAATACAAAACTTACTTACCATTAATGGGAGTTCGTCAGGATATATTGTCCACAGATACACCCAGATTAGCTTAGGCCTTAACTGAAGACATTTTGCTCTAGTAGTAGCTTGAGAGTGCATGCTAGCCTAACCCCTTGTGCCATTTCCATGTCAAGGGCATGAAGCATGCTTTGCAGTTCCTGCTCCTCAGTTGTCTTTCATTTGCAGCACTGTAAACTGCATGATGGCCAAGAAGTGCAAATGTGTATATGAACAAGACATTTCCAAGAACTTCAAGTAACTTGGGTTTTCCTTTGAGCAACTGGCCACAAACATATTCACATTGTGAATGACTCCATCCCACTACCCATGGACACCTTGAGGCGGGTCTCAAAGTCCCTCAAGACAAGCCATGACTGAAGAAACCATACAAAATGTAGTTTCTCTTCCCATGGCAAAGATTTGACTCAAATCTCCAGCTAGGCATCTTCAAATGTCACTTAGGCTAGGGACAGACTTTACACATAAACTGGTTTAAGTGGTCAGAAACTGATTTAAATCTGTAACAGAATGTAAATTCAGTGCACATAAACCAGTTTCAAAATGGCTGAAACTGCTTTAAGATAAACCTGGTTGAATGTAGTATCAGACTTAATTGATTTGGGTCAACCTGGTTTATACAATGTCTGTCCCAGACCCCTTGATGGTTTAAGCTAAACCAGAACCCTGGCATGCTCTCTGGGGTGGGCTCTCTGCTCCAGACAGCAGAGTTAGCCCTGTTCCCTGGCCAGAGCTGCAGTAGAGACTGTAGGTATATCAGGGTCTGCCTGGCCTCCCCCTGCCCCACCCCCCCTCACTGCCCAAGCAGGGATTCCCCCCTCCCCACCCCCCTCTCCCACAGCACGAACCCTAGCCCCATGGACCCTAGGCACATGGTATGCTAGCTAATGTTGAGAGGTGTCTATGTCTCCAATTTCACTGAGACAGGCAGACAGAACAGTGTCCACTTAGGGCTTTTTGGAGCTAATCAACAGGTTAGCTGGTAATTCCTTCCTTGGAAAAAGCTGCTAAGAACAGCTTGAACTAATGGACAGAAGCTATTGTTTTGCTGATGGGGTGATAAAAACTGTTATCAGCCCCCTACTGGCTTGCTTGCCTGTCAGTTTGCTGCAGACAAACTGCCCAGTATAAAGAGGCAGGGAGGGAGATTGAAAAGTTCTTTATCATCAACAGATGCATGCACTGCACACACCCCTTACCTCAGTGTTAGCCTGGGGTGGGAGCTGGCAACACACCTGCCCCTTGAGCAGCCAGCAGGGAAAAGCCTGGGATGGTGCAGGCAGAACTCCCTAATCAGAGCGTCCTGCCTGGGCCTGGCCATCTCCCCTGCTAGCTTAGCACTGTAGAAAGGAAGGGAAGAGAGGACTGCTCTACTGCCCCCCAGCTTTTAGCCTGAGCCACTGCAGGCATGTGCCTGAATTTGCTCAGTCCAGAGAGAATGTCTGTGTGGCTACAAACCGGTTTAGCCTAGCCAGGTTAGACTAATGGGCAAAGATTGAATCGATTCAGGTTCAGGCTTTTTGAATGTCTGTCTCTCGCCTTATAGACAGAGGACAGAGGCTTGCCTGTGACCTGAGTTCTGTTGGAGTGGACTAAATTTACATCTGTCTTGGCAGTTGTTTTGTAGCAAAAATTCATACACACAAGCTATCCAGGTAGACTGTCTCTAATCTAATATTGTTGCACATTCAGCTCTCTCCATGCTGTCAGTGGCAGTGATAGCACTAGGACAGGTGGGGAGGACTGCCCCCTTTCGGCATGATCTCACATTCCCTATAGTCTATGCTACCTAGGTCCAGCCCTTGTTGGGGGCTTAAGCTGAGCAGGGAAATGGGATGGTGAGAGGATGGGCAAGAAGCTGCCAGGCAGCTACTGGGTCTAGCAGAGGCTGACTCCACATGTGTTGGAGCAGCATGGACTACAGGGAGCACAGAAGCAGGCAGGAAGGGAGACCACCCCTCTTTCCGCCCTTCCCTCCCCGGACTGAGGCATCCTAGAAAAGAGCAAAAATCCTAGGGTCTCGCCCTGGGTAGGGCAAAGAATTGCCCCAGTTCATTTCAGTTAAACTATTTAAAGAGTTGGCCAGCTTCAAGAGGGGTCAGTTGTTTGGCCACTTATTTGAACAGTAGGATATGAAGGGTCAAATCCACATTTGGTAATGTTGGTCTAGAGCCTGAATCTCTAGACTTGCTCCTGAAAATTGCCATAGCTATTTGGCTAAAAGTCGGGGGTTTTCTTCCATTCCATTTTACTTCTGACAGGTATATATGCAGGGTGATTCTCTTGCACCATGTGTAGAAATAGAATCCAAACTTCACAAGTACAAGAATTGCTGTTACATGGCTTACATAAGTGCTACTTAGTTATGTGAAGGTCAAACAGGATTTAGCCCCAAGGCTTTGCAGGGGATCTTGGCCACAAGGCACACTGATAAGAACTGGTGCCAATTCACCCAGACAGTCCAGAGGCACTGAGAAGCAGGAACTGTGTGCTGTCCTTTAGCCCTTGGCACAGGAGTGGCATGTGGGATATGGCTGAAGTACTCAGTGCTAAGGCAAAAAAAAAGACTCCAAGCAAGCCACGGTGTAGGTCGACAATCATTCAAAGAAGAAACATCTCTCAACTCTCTCACTCTTAGCACCAAAGACATAGCCTCCAAAAATCTCATAGCTTTCCAGTACAGGTAGAGCAGACACCATGTTTTCCTAAAGTTGCCAAAAGGAAGAACCTCACTCAAGCCTTCACAGACCCAAACCAGAGAAAAACATAACAGATAAAAACATAACCAGTCAGCCAATACACTACTGAAGACTGCCATGGCACCCAAGACAACTCAACTCTTCTACTACATACAACAGCATATAACACTATGCCAAGGAGAGATCATAACAGCTCCAGATTCCAGTCCACTAATTCTATTTACCTACCTACTAGGCAAACAAACTGTAAGTAGTTAGCTGTCCCTAGTCTAAACCTGCCTGCAGTGCCCCCAGTAGGAGATGCAAAATGTATTGCCTCTCACTGCACTCCAAGACACTGCCATTATCTGTGTTGTGAGATGTCTAGATGATATATCTACACCAGTAATTCTCAGGCTTTTTAGACTCAAAGCACCTTTCTCTGAAACTTTTCAGAATATAATAGCACCCCATTAAAAATCTAATATAAATATATCATTAATATTGTAATATAAACATCATCATTATAGTATGAATTAATGTGCTATTAATATATACCTTGGGCTGTAAGGGACATAGTCCAGGCTGCCTGGCCAGCAGAGACAAGGTGCTAGGTTGCACATACAGCATGCACTGAGGGGGTGAGAGCTGGCAGGGGTGGGCAAAAGGACACACAAGGTCCTGGAGGAGGAGGGGGCTGACCAATGGGAATGTTGCCATGGCATGGTCACTGCCGCCACCACCACCACCACCACCAACACAGCCAGGACTGGGTCTGTGCCGAATGCCTCCTGCAGACCCAGAACAGGAAGTGGCTGTTGCAAGAGTGTGCACTCTTCTTCGCAGCCCTTCTCGGTCTGTAGAGTATATCCTGGAATCAGAGGCTCATGGGGCAGTATCACCTCACAGCTGTAGCAGCCTGGAGACAGATGCTGCTACCAAGAGGTAGAACTGCCCCACATCCCTCTGTTTCAGAAGGCACATTGGACCTGAACCAGGAAGAGCAGCAGCAGAATAAGCACATCTACCTGCATAATGTAAAACAGGCAGGAATGTCTTTCTCTTGCAGCCGCTTCTCTGTTTGGCTCAAACGTGTCTCCTGAAAACAGAGGTATGAGGAGCTGTTCACCCTATGGCAGTGGTGGCAGTGGTGCTGGTGTAGAGACATCCTGGGTAGGTTTTGGTGGCTTTCCAAGGTGCTGTGGCACCCCAGTTGAGAACTGCTGTTCTTGTACAAGACTATCTTTTTTCTGTTGCAGAAAAGCAGTTCAATTGCTATCAAACAATCCCTGGGACAACATTCAGATCTACACAGCAGATCTCCGCTTCATGGCAGTAGGTTCATCAATGCCCAATCCTGCTTCCCCTTCCACACACAGACTTCAAGGTATGGTCAAGAATCTCTACTGGAAAGTTTCTGGCCACAGGATAAGAACAGCATCAGGCAGGGGAGGTAAAAGGGACAGAGACCTTCCTTAAAAGAACAGGGCCACTCCCGGAGGATTTCACTTTTGCTTGCACATCCATCAGAGAGCTAAAGCATTGTTCTGGTAGGCAACCCACTTGCCTACTTTGCAGGAAAAGATGTCATACCTCGTTGCCTATTGCTATTCAACATCCTGATGGGAGGTTTCATCAACATGTTGATGGGAGACCATCAACATGTACAGCTCAGTCCACGAGGGTGACATATAGCATAATAAGCAGCAACAGATGTGCAGGCAGGCAAACAACCCAAAGGGGATAGAAGAGCAGGGGTCCACCCTCCATGCTAAGCAGGACAAAACCATAAGGGAAATAAGAGCATTATTTATCAGTAAGTTCATAGATGTAGGGTCAGAAGGGACCTTGTAGATCTTCTAGTCCAACCTGCTGCCTTGGGCTGTTGAAGTCTTTGGAATAAACTCTCTACATAAACTCACATTCTTATTGTGGATAGGCACAGTTTCTGAGCTTTTGACCAGAGACCTTTTCCCCTTGGCAGTACTCAAAGAATAAACTCTGACCTACCCACTCCAATTCTCACAGGGAGGATTTAATGGGTGGATACCACTTCTACTCCTCAGTTTCCTTTCAGTCAAAGTCCCACAGAGCCCTGGACTCCAAGGAGAGGGGGAAGAAAAGCAGAAGGCATGTGTGTATGTGAACATTATATCTCAGAACTCCAGTTATTACTGGTAAGGCAATTCTTTTCATCCTTTGATAATTATCTAGAAGCAGTCTCACTGCTTCTCCCACTCTCCTCCCAAAAACAGCCTTGCCGAGCATGTGGGACTGCCCTGCATCCTTCTTCTGGGAGGGTGTGCAGGGTCAGATCAGGAAGGGGTGTGGCAAGAGTAGCCATGTGCACTGCCCAGCCTGCAATTCAGACCAGGGACAGGATTTCCCTCCAGTCTTTCTCCTATCTCCCCTGCTGTATGGCAGCCACTACTTTGTTAACCCTTTCACAGCCAAATTGAGGCTTTTCCAGCCTCAATCTATATGCAGATTAGTGGCAGTTGTGAGAGCCACTAGAGGTTAACACAGTAGAGGGTGGAAGTCTGCAGCCTCTGGATGTGCCCATGCTACTATAGGTAAGACTCTGCCCAGCTCCCCTCGCCCATATGCTTCTGTTCTCAGCACAACCCCTTTCCCACCCCTTCACCCATTCCTTCCGCCTAAGGCACAGAAATAACTGGCTATGCCTCTGAGATGCTGGGTTACTGTTTGGCTTTAAGGAAGCTTCCTGATATCAGCCCTGCCAATAATTTTTAACTGCTCCCTTCCTATCTGGGACAACAAGTGGATGCAAGATAGTCTTAAACGCATTGCATTCTGGTTGAATGTTGGCTATATTAGGCCAGTGGGTATCAGCTTGGGTGCTACAAAATTTTAAAAAGTTCTGGAGGTATACTTTGAGCTTTAAAATGTTAAGAACCACAGCTCTAAACTTCAGGCTCCAGACAAGGAAATGCCTTACATAGGCATTTAAATAACTCAAGCAACAAGATAAGAGAGAACATAGTATCAACTAGCAGACGATGAAATGAGAAGATAGATCTTTGATTGAGCTTACAGACCAGACTGGATTTGATATCCAACAGCAAGTCCAGAACATTGAAGTTAGGAGGCTTGGTTCGAGATACCTTTGAAAAGCACCAGTTGCAAAATCTAGATAGACCATTTTACCACACAAATACATATGATAGAGCAAGGGCGGGCAAAGTCTGGACCACAGGCTGGATCAGATCCACAGCAGACTCCATTTCCCAAAAGACCCTGCCTGCATTACAGCTGGTTTCCCTGGAGACCCTAGCAGCAGCAGAGCCATGACAGTGTAGGGCCAGGGTTTCCATGGAGAACAGCCCCAGCAGCAGTGGCAGGGTGCACAGCAAGGAGCTGCTCAAGGGCTGGGATCTTGCAGGGGTAACAGCATGGTTTGGAGCTGGGGCAGAACTGCAATCTGCTGCCTGGGCAGGGCATGAAGGCAGCAGATCATGGCTCTGCCCCAACTCCAGACCACAGTGTCACCACTGCAAGATCCCAGCCCCGAGGCAGTCCCTTCCCTGCCAGCATTGCTGGGGCCAGCCTCCATGGAAACCTTGGCCCCTGTGCTGTCACGGCCCCACCACTGCTGGGGTCTCCATGGAAACAGGCTGCAGTGAAGCCGGCAGAAGGTGTTGGGAAATGGAGTCCAGCCTGGCTGGATCCGCCATTTTGCCCACTCCTGTGATAGAGTACGTCCCTGAAAAGGTGGGAACATTCATATAGGCTGGGACTACATATTTCAGTGAAGCCCTCTTCTTCCTCCTGGTTCATAGGATCTGGAGCAATCCAGATTCCCCAAGAGCAATCCAGGGAATTGTAGCACACAGGAGCAGGAGGTAGTAGACCTGTTTTGGCCAGGCAGGAACTATCAGAATTAGCTGAGCTGGATCCTGCTTTACGTTGTGCAATACTCATGAAACTGAAGACATCAGAAGAAAAAGCACAAGATAAGTTTCTAGACTGCAGAATCAGGAATACATCCAAAAAACAGCAGGACTACAGCCTCTTTTGAAAAAAAATTAAAGAAATGCTGGCATTTTCTGTTGACTTCAATAGCAAAGAGGACTAGTTTCAGATAACCCCATTGCACAGACAATAAGTCAAGATGGAATTCTGGATCTCCCCCTCATGAGACAATCTGCAGGCCTTGAATGTGCACCACTGATGGAGTAGGTGATGTGCCAGTGTGAATATTAAAGACTTTTTTTGTTATGTGGAACATGGAGGTCCATTGTTACTTGAACACAGCAGCCCTGAATGCAATGATGAAAAGCTCTGCATGCTTCCTGTTTCACTTCCAGAATGTTTATATGAAGGTTTGACTCTTCCAGTGATGGTGGTTCTTGCACCATGTATGCCCGCTAATCTGGTTGAGAGGCACCCCTCATCATAGCTACTGAGGAAAAGATAGCTCCTGTACATTGTCTAGACCCTTCTATCAACTGAGAGAGATCAGGACAGAGCTAGGCCTGTCATAGAATCATAGAAGTAGAGTCAGAAGGGACCTTGTAGATCTTCAAGTCCAACCCCCTGCCTAGGCAGGAGGAAAACTGGGCTCAAATGACCCCAGCCAGGTAGGCATCGAGCCACTTCTTAAAGGCCCCCAGAGTAGGAGCCAGTACCATCATCATTTGACAGCCAGTACTATCATCATTTTTCCTAACAAAAGTCTACAGGGGAAAATTTAAAAAAGCTCCAACCTGGTCTGCAGGTTTCTATGGTGAAGTCCTGCATACAGCATCATAAATTATATGATGTGGCTCAGCATGGAGAGTTAAGTCCTCAGTGTTGTCATTGGGGATCTTTCAGCCTGAAGATAAGTCCTTAAGGAACAGAAATGCTCTTGTGGGAGCACTGATGACAAGTCCAAAATGTTTGGTGAAACAGTTTGCAAAGTGAACTCAGTGGTGTGGATGTGTCTTGTAAAATGGAATACCTTACAATCTAAAGTAAACCCGGTCTAGCAGCAACAGATGGAAGTAACACATATCTCTACAGCTCACCCAAATGGCCTGTCTGGAACATAGATAGCAGTGAGAACCTGGGTCTAAGAAGAAAGGCACTTGATTTTTTGAAATCTCTCTCTTTCTAGAAGGGTCTTCTCAATGGGAATGACTGGAAAAAGGAGGTTCCAATGAAGACCGAAGGAACTAATTTGACTCTGATTTGCTAGATATTGGCTATCTCTACACATGTGCTTTACCGCACAGTAGACTAATTAGCTGCAGAATAAAATGTCACTATCTACACACATGATGGTATTAGGCCAAAGTAAACTAATTTACACTGGCATAAGAGAGTACTGTTGGGAAGAGTAATATCTTACCGTGGGGTAATTTACTGTGATTAAATACACATGTAGATGCTGACTGCTGGTGTAAATTGCACCTGAAACAGCCAGGAGCCACACTTCTGCCTGTCACTTAGCCACACAGCTCCACACTTTCAGAGCCCTCATGCCTCAGCCAATCTTTCCACTGCCAGGCACCACCACCTGGAGCCTGGGGCTGACCCTGTGTCCCCTGCCAGCCCAGGCCTGTCCACCCCAACTCAAATTGCTGCTACCCCAGGAGCATGTGTAGACACTCTGCCTGGGAGTAGTTTACTTTGGCTCAAACTGCTCTGGAGTTTATTGCTTCACATTAATTGCACATGTAGATGAACCCACTGATATTACTGAAGTTTGTGCTTGGAACCCCAAGAGAATAGAGGGTTGTCTTCAAGTCCTTTAGTGAGTGTGGGGTATCATCAGGTTTTGCACTAATGAGTTCAGCATTCTCAAAGATAAGTCTTCAACAGAATTCTGAGCTTCTCTGCAGACACCAGAACTAGGCAGTCAGGATGATCTCCTCATTATGAAGACATTAGCCATGGAACAAAAAAACTGTTTTCAGAGGGTAAGGCAACCTGAACAGCTGTTTTTGTAACAGCCTTACTGTTTAAGTTTAGAGGCAAAATGCCTTCCTAGAATGAAAGGGCCCCAAGGTTTGCGAGGTACTTAAATGCCTTAAATTCATACATGGCCATTAAAATGTGATAGTTCAAGATCCTTATTGCAGACTGCCCAAGGGATATGCTTTCCTTCTGAGGAGACTGAGATATCTCAGCTCTTTGTATTTGAACCTGGACCTTGAATAGCTGACTTTTTTTCACCACTGCTGCCACCAGTGAAGAAGGAGCAGGAGGAGAATACAAAAAGTCCACCCTCTTAGCTGAAATTCTATATTTTCTATACATGTACTTATCTACCAGTAGTGCTGAAGCCAGAATATGTCACATTGCCTTGCATGAGTCCAGAATAGCATTTTTATGAGTAATGATACTTTGCACTGATGTCAGATGTCAATAACTAAGATGTATACAGGGGGGGTTAACAATTCCTCTGGAGAGAGCTGCAGGTCCCTTACAAGACACTGCAACAAATCTCCCAACTTCCCCTGTGGTCCCAGAATATGAAGATAATTCTTTAAGTCCTTCAAAACCTAACAATGGTACTAGCAATAGGGAACACTCCAAAGAGGGAGAAGCCACATGGGTTGAGGTAACATGTGAAGAAAGAAATGAGCCAGACCCCAAATAGCTTTGTCGATATGTTTACTCAATAGATTTCTCTGGTCACAGGGCCAAAAAGACCAAGCAGGAAATAAAAGGATGGATCCCTGAGGCCAATATTTAGAAGTTTGGGGTATAGAGTGATGTCCTGGTGCAGGGCAAACTAATCAGCGACCTAATGATTGAAGGGACCTGGGTGACAGTGACCACGAGCTGATCACCTTCACCATCCACCCTAAACCTGGCAAGTCAGTAATACAGAAGTCCTTGACTTCCGGAAAGCTGACTTTGACACGCTCAGGAGGCTCATCAGGGAGGCCCTAAAGTGCTACAACCCAAAGGGGAGGGGAGTTCAGGACGAGTGGTTGCTGCTCAAGAGAGCGATCCTGGAAGCGCAAGCAAAGTCTATCCCATCTCAAAGGAAAGGCAGCAAAAGGGCACGACAGCCCCCTTGGCTCTCCAGGGAACTAGCAGACCTCCTGCATCTAAAAAGACAGACCTACAAAGGATGGAAGGCTGGATCCACCTCCAGCCAAGGCTGCGACAGAACTCCAGCTAACTACAAATATCAAGGACAATAAAAAGTCCTTTCTTAGATATGTGGGGAGCCGGAGGAAAAGCAAGGTCAATGTTGAACCCCTGCTAAACCAGATGGGACAACTGAGAACCGACTCCCAGGAAAAGGCCAGCTTACTAAATGGGTACTTTGCATAGGTCTTTCATCAGTCCCATGGGACACCCACTACGGGACAGGGAGGCCCGGGTGAGGGAGATTCCTTACCCTCCATCAATGCTGACCTCATGAAAGAACACCTTGAGAGGCTGATACCTTTAAGTCAGCTGGCCCTTACAGTTTACACCCCAGAGTACTCAGAGAACTGGCTAGCATCATAGCCCAGGCCCTGGCATGGATCTTCAAGAACTCCTGGTGCTCTGGTGAAGTGCCTGATGATTGGAAGAAGGCCAATGTGGGGCCTATCTTCAAGACAGGGAGGAAAGTAGATTCAGCAAACTATAGGCCCATCAGCCTGACCTCTATCCTGGGAAAGGTCTTAGAAAAGATTATTAAAGAAGCCATTCTTAACAGAATGACTGATGGCAACATCCTGAGAGATAGCTAGCACGGGTTTGTTGCGGGTAGGTCTTGCTTGACCAATCTCATTTCTTTTTACAACCAGGTGACCCATCACCTAGACAAAGGAGAAGAGACTGATGTCATATATCTTGACTTTAAAAAAGCTTTCGATCTGGTATCCCATGATCACCTCTTAGTAAAAACTGGCCAACTGTGGCCTTGGCCACACCACAATCTGCTGGCTGGGGAATTGGCTCTGTGGTAGGACCCAGAGGGTGGTGATTGACGGAAGCCAATTGTCGTGGTGCCCTGTGATGAGTGGGGTCCCCAGGGCTCTGTCCTTGGGCCTATATTATTTAACATCTTCATTAATGATGTGGACATTGGTGTCAGAAGCGGACTGGCCAAGTTTGCCAACGACACCAAAAACTCAGGAGAGTGATCCAGGCTGACTTTCACAGGCTCAGGAAATGGGCGGATGAGACCCTGATGGTGTTTAACACTGGAAAACGCAAGGTTTTCCACCTTGGGAAGAAAAACCT
>NW_005841852.1:5214310-5220632 GCF_000455745.1 Alligator sinensis
GCAGTGCTATGCTGGCTAGCACTATGGACGAAAGGTACTTGGGGGTTATGATTGACCACAAGATGAACATGAGCCTGCAATGTGATACTGTGGCTAGTAAAGCAAGAAAAATGCTTGCTTGCATCCACAGATGCTTCTCAAGTAAATCCTAGGATGTCATTCTCCCATTGTTCTCTGCCTTGATCAGGCCACAGTTGGAGTACTGCATCTAGTTTTGGGGTCCACAATTCAAACAGGATGTTGAGAAGCTTGAGAGGGTGCAGAGGAGAGCCACGTGCATGATCAGAGGTCAGGAAGGCAGACCTTGTAAAGAAAGGCTGAGAGCCATGGGACTCTTCAGCCTGGAAATGTGCAGGCTCAGGGGTGATCTGATGGCCACCTATAAGTTCATTGGGGTGCTTACCAGTATCTGGGGGAATGTCTGTTCACAAGAGCGCCCCAAGGTATAACAAGGTCAAATGGTTACAAACTCCTCCAAGACCGTTTCAGGGTGGACATAAGGAAGAACTTCTTTACTGTTCGAGCCCCCAAGGTTTGTAATAGATTGCCGCCAGAGGTGATTCAAGCACCTACTCTGAACGCCTTCAAAAGACATCTAGATGTTTATCTTGCTGGGATTCTATGATCCCTGCTGAATTCCTGCCCCTGAGGCAGGGGGGTGGACTCAATGATCTTACGAAGTCCCTTCCAGCCCTAGTGTCTATGAAATCTATGAATCAGAAGAGGTAACAGGCAGTAGTGTCACTAGGAAAAGAAAGTACAAGTTATAATCAGTGCCAAATGTGGAACTTTCCAGGGTAGTATCATAAAATGGTTCCATTCAACCTTGGACTGGGGAACATATTGGGTCTGGGAATGCTTCTGTAGTTAGTGCCAGATTATTTGCTGGAACTAGGGTGTTAGGTTAACCTAAGGAAGTAGACTGGAGTGTGTTGAGAAAATGCAGTATGTACTTCAGCATAAAGTTATATTGTCAGTGGAACAGGTATTGGCACCAGAGACTTTCAAAGCTAGAAGACTTTGAAAATGGCATGGAAGATTTCCTTGAGGAGTATTTTCTAGCCAGAAGCAGTAAAATAACTTCAGCTGGTAGAAAAGGCCAAAAAGATCCAAGATGGTAGCTCCCCATGACGTACTTGAAAAACCAATAAAGAGAAATGGGTGGTGAGGGGAGGGTACCAACCCTCAGCTTCAGGAGCTAATGGTGAAAGGAGATCTTATAAGCTTTCTAAAAATATAAGGGGGAGGAAGAACCAGCAGCATACCTACAGGCTGGGGAACTCCCTTTTTGTCAGTGCAGAGGCAGAAAAGGATCTTGGAATCATTATTGATGCCAAAATGAACATGGGGCGACAGTGTGGGGACACGGTGCCAACCACACCTTGTCATTCATCCATAGATGCATCTCAAGCAGGTCCAAGGAGGTGATCCTCCCCCTCTATGCAGCACTGGTCAGGCACAGTTGGAGTACTGTGTCCAGTTCTGGGTGCTGCACTTCAGGAGGGATGTGGACAGCATTGAGAGGGTCCAGAGGAGGGCCACCCGCATGATCAGGGGCAGCAGGGCAGGCCCTACAAGGAGAGGCTAAGGGACCTGAACCTGTTCAGCCTCCACAAGAGAAGGCTGAGGAGGGATCTAGTGGCCTGTTACAAACTAGTCAGGGGGGACCAGCAGGCATTGGGGGAGTCCCTGTTCCCCCAAACACTACCAGGAGTGACTAGAAATAACGGTCACAAGCTGGCAGAGGGTAGATTTAGACTAGACATCAGGAGGCGCTACTTCACAGTCAGGGCGGCTAGTATCTGAAACCAACTTCCAAGAGAAGTGGTGCTGGCTCCTACCCTGGGGGTCTTTAAGAGGAGGCTAGATGAACACCTTGCTGGGGTTGTTTGACCCCAGTGTTCTTTCCTGCCATGGCAGGGGGTCGGACTTGATCATCTGTCAAAGTCCCTTCCGACCCTACAAACTATAAAGGGAAGAAAAATAAAGGGGAAAATAAGTATAAATAAAAACATAAAAGAGAAAAGTCAGAAAAAAACCCTAATGCTTGGCAAAAGTTTCTCAACAGAAATACTCTATCCCAGCTAGAGGCTTGAGAAAAACTGAGATGTGAGAAGTGTGCATACTTCTTTATCCTTACCGTCTGGAAGTCGGCATGAGTGTTAGTGCTGAAGTGCTTTTTACAGGAAATACTATGGCAAAAAAGTCCCTAGTCAAAAGTTCAGGGCCTGTACATGTGCACCCAAAAAAATGGGTATGAGGACAGTTACACAAAAGAGAACAAGCCAAAACAGCCAAGCAGGGAATGCCAGTAAAAGGGAAAGAAGGCATATGACCAAGGACTTTTGCAAATTTCTCATCATCAGGCTGTCCTGAAGGGACATCAAAAGAGACTGGCACCAGTCCCATGGGATAATAACGCCAGCTGTCACCCAGCCCAGGGTGGCCTCCATACTGTCCACTCACCAGATGGGAAGCAAATTCAACTCTGACCTGTTCACCAACAGCACCAATGAGCCTGAAAGAGCTGCACAGGGCTGAGGAGTAATGACGGCACTAGAGAAAGATGCCTATTGCCAGCCCATTACCCAAAACAGAAGAAACTGACTTGCCATTCCTCCTGACAAGATGGAGCTGCTGAGGTTAGCAGCACACAAAAAAATAATTAAGAATGCTTTCGGGCCTATCAGAAGAATTGATGCTTGCATCTTATTTTGATAATGGCCCTAACCAAAGTTGGTTTTTTTTGTCAAAAAAACCCAAATGCACAAAAGAGAGTCAAATTTGAACATAAAGGCTACCAAAGAGAAAGAGGTGCAAGTTGTTTCACTCTCTCATGGCTAAGATAATCGTAACTGTGTGAATTCCTAGAAATTGACCTGGAATTTGAAAACAGATGTGTGGCATTTTTGTTTTGTTTTATTTGGGGGGGGGTTGTTTGTTTGTTTTTACATTTACAATCAGGCATCTTTCTTCCTTCCTTCTGGGAAACCAGATGTTAGTTATTGAAAAAACATTTTCCCTGGAGATATACAGGAACTTCCTCTATTGTCTTAAATAAAACAAATTCTAATCAAAGCCATCTTCCATGAAAAAGAACACTGGAATCAGACAGGAAAGGGAGCTCAGCTCTTTTGACCATCTAATCCAAAAATTTGCCGAGTCCCAGAAGGATGTTGAGAGGCAGATAAGATGGCAAAAAAATGTTTCTTTCACAAATGCTGGCAGCACCAAAGAAAAGTATATCCACAGAGGACAAAGAAGAGGATAGCTGCAAATATTTCAGATCGGTATGTGTCAGGATTGCAGCTGAGTCCATGTTTGTTCACCTACATCCAGAAATGTCCATAATCATATTTTAGCTACTGCACCCACCTTAGAAATGAGGATGGTTTAGTAACCCATTTTTTCCAGCAAAGTAGATAAACATTTACAGATGCAAAACACAGAGATACAAAAGACACATCTAGTGAATGAAGCCCACATAATTCAAGACCCTTAAATGAAGGCCAGCTTTAAGATTCATTTTCCTTCCCAGTTTGGCCTGCCCTTTTATTCTCTCTTCTTAAAAACAAAGTAATGTTGCATAACTTTTAATGAGCCACCATGGCAATCACAATGAAGGGGGTGAGCCCCATCCTCAAGAGACAACATGAAATCTCTTATCCCCCCTCCTTTAATCAAGATGCACCTTGCTACTGCCTGCGAGATTTCCTCATTACAAGCTTCAGTCTTCTCAGTAATGGAGTGGTCAAAATGCAGAAAGATACTCAATACTCTGCATTAGAACTCCATATTTTTCTCTAAAGAATCCATAATGCTGGAGCTACATACTGCTTCAAGTCCTGCTAACTCCTAAAATCCACCATTGGACAAAAGCAAGGCCAAGGCTGAGGCCAGAAAACAGACTTGTTCAGGGAAACAAATAAAAGGGGATGGTCCCTGAATTCACATCAAAGGAATCTTTCGGGGAAACAAAGACTTCTAACCCAGGGGAACATGGGAGGGGAAAATACTGGGAAGCCAATTAATAGAGTATATCTGAAGATTTAGTAATTGACTGAAGGGCCCACGGCCAGAAGAGACTTATAGGAAGGCAAAGGAAGATATCTTGCAGCCAGTTGCCTCATGAGAAGACTTCCATTAAATGGGCACCTCAGTTCAAAATGATCCTGACAGCACTTAGCAAGATTCAAGACCCATGCGGGGAGACAGCTACCTGAGTCTGTACATGTACCTAAAAGACAGAGCCTTCCTTCTTCCCAAGCCTCTCAGATACAGAGTTCTATAAAAGCCATGATGATAGATATCAAATGAACAAGAAGAAAAAGAGGGTAAAAAGGTGAAATTCCTCTTTTCTTTTTCTCTTGTAGAGAAAGACTAATGTAGCTAAGAAAAAAAATGCTATCAATAATGGCAGCCACTTGTTGCACAGAGATAGAGGATGAAAAGGGAAATTGAGTGGGAGAGGCCAAATGAAGTGAAAAGACTCTCCACAAAAAAACAACAAAAAAACCCACCACAATATCAGGGTACCATATATACGAAAGAATACAGGGAAAGAAAAGCAAAAAAAAATCAAAGGAAGGGAAAAAATAATAACAAATCAGCAGTGTGCTTCAAGAAGCGGTAGTGAGAAATAAAGGCTTAACAAGATGATTTGATGAAAAAGGTGCTCCATCTCAAAGCCAGACGTGCAAAGAACTGAGGGACAAAAGGCATGTATCACCCTTTATTCCCTCGTGCAACACTAAGAAAAGTAGGTTTAAGATGCAACAAATGGTAGGGCTGAGGCTAAACATACCCAAGGTCAAGTGGTGGAGCCACATGCCCATCCATGGCTAGAATGAGTCTATAAACAATAATTTTAAACAAAACCCCAACTATAACAGACCCCACCCCTTTTATTCCAATGATGAGCACTAGAGGGCCTGGTACCTTTTCTTCCTGAGTGCTCTAGTGCATAAGCAAATTTCCTGGATTCAGAAGTAAGTACATCAATGTTACTATGCCCTTCTTCATACTGTCTCTCATTGAAGGCCAAATGAGGAGGTTTTGGAATCTTGCTTCTCGGTGCTCTTCCTTACTGAGTGCCAGCACACACTTTCTGGCAATCTTTTATAAACAAGGCTCTGGACTTCTGGAAGGAGTGTTCTTATTAGATCTCTACTGGAGCATTTGCATCACCAATCACACTTTTGGAAAGATTACAATCAACTACCAGTTGGGAAAAAAAACACATTTCCCTAAGTTCTGCTACTTGCTTAAATGTGGAAAAACACTGGCTCTTTTCTGAATGTTATTTATTCTGTACATAAGGTGACTCATTCACCTTTTACAAGATGTAAAAGTCCAGAAAAGGCAGTTTTAAATCACTCACATCCAATATTTATGGTACATATGGCTTTCATCCCAAATGTCAAAAGTGAAGGAAAATATAGCTATGCATGTGGCAGCAGCAATAGACAGAATAATCATTTATTATGCAATTAGGCTTTTTCTTTTTTCAACTAAATTATTCATTAACTTACATGGTATTACTAGTTTTACAATGCCATGGCTAGTGCATTAAAGGAAAATAATGCAAACTCCAAACGGAGATTTTTTTTAAGACCTTATACAAGTGAGTCAAAAAGAGCCCACTGGTGCTTTGGTATTAAGCAAGTGCTTCAAAATTATCTATACAAATTGTGCAAGCCTTACATTATTTCAGTATCAAGAGTGCAACAATCAGTAGCGATTTTTCCCCAAAGGGTTAATTTCCTAGCTTTTGCATAACTGTGTTAATTGCCTGTCTCCTACTGTGAGTATAAAAAAGGGAACCCCGATACATTGGCACTTACTTGTGCACTAAATGGCTGTTTTCAAAAACCTCTGACATCTATAACAAGAGATTACGTTAAAGACACTCCAAATGTCATCTGATATGTGCAATAGTTACTGTGTTGAACTACTTGCATTTTTGCCATGCCTATGGATTTAAGAACCTCCCCTCCCCCAATGCGGTAAATAACTTTTGGTCCGTCTGCTTTGTTGCTGTTGTGCTTAAGGGCATCATGGTGGTGGAAGAAAAATGGTATTTGCATGCACACCATTATACGTACACAAAATACGTGTACAATAAAAAAAAAGGGAAAACAAGAAACATTACTGTTGGAGACACTGACAGAGGTGGAGGGTAAGAGGGAGTGGGGAATGTATGGCAGACAAAAGTTTCTCCCATGCTGGGAGTGAGGAGGGGAGGAGGTATATCACATGTATATCACAGTCTATCTTCCTGCACATACTTCTGTTTTTCCCGGGAGTCTCTGGTCTTAGAGCG
>NW_005841852.1:5220663-5231528 GCF_000455745.1 Alligator sinensis
AGTGCGCTGATGAACTCTTCTTGCTGGAAGAGTATGACGAATGGGAGGAATGCGAGAGACTGGCCCGGGATTGGCCGGCGTTGTGGTCAAACTGCATCAAGCAGAAGATCAAGTCTGTCGGCATGAGTTCAAACTCATAAGGAGGGTTTGCAATAACATAACTGTAATATAAAAAGAAGAGAAGGTGGCTTTACATTAGTATTAGTAAAATATACAGCATGGTAAGATATTATGAGCACATTTCTATCCATCAGAAGATTTGCACATTATATCTTACATTGACTCCTCTTTGCTCCTCCAAAGTTATTTACTGAAGAGGTATGGGCAAGAATCTGAGATGGGCATTCCCCTGGAAAACTCTTTGACTTGGAAGCTCCTCCTCTTTTGACCTATGCTAAAAAGCTGCTACCTAACACTGAGGAAAGAAAAATGTTCTGGCAGGAAGGCTTTCTATCTTATCCTAACATATGGTTAAAAAG
This sequence comes from Alligator sinensis, assembly GCF_000455745.1. Classification (NCBI taxonomy): domain Eukaryota; kingdom Metazoa; phylum Chordata; order Crocodylia; family Alligatoridae; genus Alligator; species Alligator sinensis. The sequence goes on from NW_005841852.1 coordinate 5,221,143, forward strand.
GACCACTCAGGACCATCAAGTCCAGCACCCTGCAATTGTAGTTAATCACATAACCCATGTATGTAGCCCAAAGATTCCTCAAGAAAATCTACTTTGTCCCCTGCCTCACCTGCACACCAAAACAAGACAAATATACAATGCACCAAAGGAAGACAGCATAAAGGACAAAGGCACACCCAATGCCTAAGGCCTGTTGAATGAAAGATGATGTGTGCTGCCCAGTCCCACAGGCCCAAGTCCAGATGAACCTAGAAGGTGCAACAGATCATACCTCACACTAAACTGAAAGGCAAAGATCCCCACTCCAAGTACCTTCCTTTTTTGAACTGGGGGTGAATTCCTCTATGAATGCAATTCTGATGCTCATCTTAACACTATGCGTGAGACCAAAACAGCATCATGGAAAAGCCAAGCCCAAAAGAGAAGGCATGTAAGCAAAAGGGAGTAAAACTCTTTGTAGCCCTTGTGAAAAACCAGGAGGTGCCCTGAACATAACTAACATAAAAATAATATAATAAAATGCAACCCATGCTGTAAGCATGTTTCTTAAGAACTGAAGACATGGAAAACAAGCTGAATCCAGAGGGAACTGTCCCAAGTAGGTAGCTCCACATTTCCTGATGGCATACAGGCCTACTGCCCCTGTTTAGCACTGGTCCAAGACCAGCATTGGGCATCCACATCTTCGCAACTGTCTTTCTGCCTTTGCCCTCTCACTTGCTGTTTCTCACTCCGTATCCCAACCTCACATTGAGAAATATTTCTTTGCCAGACATATCTCACGTACATATTATTATCCTTTGTGCTTATTAGTTCCCCATCATCATTCCATTCCAAACAATGATGCATTTATATATTCATTACAGGGTTTACAGTTATATCTGTGTGCCTGTGCCACGTTGTAAACTGAACTCCCATCATGCTTTGACATATGCTAATTTGACACCACACTATAAAGCTCTTTGGAGCTGGGAAATGAGACTAAATGGATGCTGAAGTAGAGCAAGCATATTTTCCCTGTCAAGAACTGGTTGGGACATCTTTAAGCAATCTGTATTTCTGGAGTACTTTGTTCAAAATCAGATATAAAACTAACTTGTACAATGTTGGTAAATTATATGGAAAGTTGTGCAAAAACCTGATGATATAGAAACTATCCTATTGGCTAATTTATTGAATCCCAACAGGCTATAAGTATCAGGCCACTAGACAGGTGTGTCAAGTTTGTTCCAGGAATTGTTTCAGTCATCACAACAGACCCAGCCCTGGGTAATGTATGATCTCTCTCTCTGCTGTTCAATTATGGTCCTTATTGACATAATAAAGAACTAATTGAGCTTAGTCAGTTCCATATTCTGAATCCTTTTCCTTAACAAATAGTAAACTAATTGGGAAGCCAGCTATGAGGCCAGTATCAGTTGACCCTGGGTAAGATGAAATTGTGGCCTACTTACTGGTTTAAAAACACAAGCAACATAGAGAAGATACTGTAGCTTCAGTGCCATTACATAAATACTTGGGAGGTTTGCTTTAGTTGCTGATTAATAAACTGCCAGAACACTTTATAGTTGCAACTTTAATTAACTTGACAAACTAACTTTTCAAAGTAATACATAGGCAAATTTATTAAAAAGCAAACCTCTAAGTTTACTACCACAACACTAACTGAATGTTTATGTTACCTAATTATGCAAATGCTAACTACACGTAAGCTAGCTTTGTCCGGTGGTAAAGTACTGACCACTGGCCATGGAAAATGAAAAAAACTAGAGATGCTGAAGTGATTTGTAATTGACTTAGCTGGTCACTGGGATGCATTTTTTGCCCTACATGTGGTAAAGGGTGCTAATCCCTGGGATAATGTGTGCAACTTGCTTAAAAATAAGTTTAAAAAGAGCACATAAGAAAAGAATGAGCAAAGCTGTGTAAGGTCTGCATATAGGCTAGGAAAAAGTACCTAAGTAACTGTTTAACTCCATGCAGCCAGGATAGAGCAAAAAAAAAAAAAGATGCAATTGCAAAGACAAACTAACGATTGAAAAGTTGCTTACTATGTAGCTTGAAATCTAAGCTACAAACTAAGGCAAAAATGCATGCCAATAAATCATTTTCAGTGCTGCAAAGCAAGTAAAGAATCTAAGGGTACAGGTTCCTATGGTGAGGGGACTGGTAGCTGTATTAGTGCGGATAACTCAACCTACTGCACCCTTCCCTTTGTAAATTAGTGGCAGTAACTTGGGAGAGTACTCCAATTTTTATTACCAGGCATATAATTATCAATCCAACCAAGATAGATGGAGGTGACGGGAAGCAGTATAAAGGAAAAATGGCCTGTGGTAGATATCAAAGGCAAAACAACACCACACAAAGGACATGTCTACACATGCAATTAATTCACAGCAATAAACTCTGGTGCATATTGTGCTGGAGTGCGTTGCTCCTGGGCATGCTGTTTGAATGTGCACCTAAGACTGCAGCACACTGAGCCAGGTCAGAGCAGCCCTGGCTAACAGGAAGGCTGGGGGGGTCAGCCTGCCAGCCTAGGGCTGCTCCAACCCAGCTCAACATGCCCTGGAAGGCCTGGTTGGGCATGAGTATGCTCCAGTGAGGGGCTAGCCAGCAGGCAGACCCCACACTGAAGCACCTTTGTGCCCCAGTCAGCTGGGTCAGTGTCTACACATGCATTGTGCAGAAAATAACTCCATAGCAGGATAATATTTGTATTTACAAATATTAACCTTCTGCAAGGCTTATTAACTTCCTGTGGTCTAGTTTCCTGCAGTTTTCACGTGTGTAGACACTGAGATGTCTATTGTAGAGCTGATTAGGCAACTCCACACTATACGTCTCAAGCATACTTAAAATAATCTGGAGAGAAATATGACATTTCCTGAAATCTAAAACTCTTATGTCCCATACACTGGGCACCTCTACACAAGAGCTTTACTGTGGAGCTGACTAATTAGCTCTGTAGTAAGGCATCACTGTCTACACATGCAGTGCTATTAGACCAAAGCAAACTAATTAACTGCATCACAATGCACATGTAGATGCTGACGCTGCCTGCTGGCTAGCTACACACTGTAGCACCCTCATGCCCCAGCCAGCCCCACCTCAGCATGTTGAGCTGACCCTGCTGGGCTCCCTGCCGGCCAGGACTATGCCATCCCAGCTCAACATGCTGCGGTCCCAGGGACAAATGTAAATGCTACACGTGGGAGCAATAAACTCCAGCATGAATTGTGCCAGAGTTTATTGTTTTGCTTTAATAGCACGTGTAGATGTATCCAGAGTGATAAATGCATGTATAAATAAAGAACAGCCTAGAATACGCTATATAACAGTTTCATAGTTTCATAGTTTCAGGGTCGGAAGGGACCTAATAGATCTTCTAGCCCGCCCCCCCGCCAGGGCGGGAGAACAACAAAAGAACCCTAAACAAAAAACGGGACTCAAATGAGTCCAGCCAGGTAGGTATCCAGCCTCTTCTTAAAGATCCCCAGGGTAGGGGCCAGCACCACCTCCCGTGGAAGTTGGTTCCAGCTCCTAGCCGCCCTAACTGTGAAGTAGTTTTTTCGGATGTCCAATCTGTACCTCCTCTCCATCAACTTGTGCCCATTACTCCTTGTTATGCCAGCGGGGGCTAGGGGAAACAGCGTCTCCCCCAAACCCTTCCGGTTCCCCCTAGTGAGTTTATAGACGGTCACCAGGTCCCCCCTCAGCCTTCTCTTGTGGAGGCTGAATATTTACAGAATAGATCAAAAATCCTTTAACACTGTATCACATATACTAACTTAACAAATAGCCCAAAAGTTACAGTCACCATAGCTAAAACAAAATTCACCATTTGACAATTTTTTTAAAAGAATGGCCAACGCCCCTGAAAACGTAAAAAAATTACTGACCCCTTTGAAAGAAAGTCTGGGCCCTTCAAATCCTCAACCACAGCAGGAAAGCCCCCATTCAATAAAATACTAGTTTCTAACTCAACCATGCCTGCCTCTATCATTTTGGTAAAGCACAGAAACAAAAATGAAAAGTAACTCTTGTACCAAATATAATAAAAACAGAAAATAAATTATTTCAAAATTGTATGTTTTTAGCACATAGATCTCTTTGTTCAAATTAGATCAGAACTGGAAGAAACTAGCTTATACACAGTTGGTAAATTATAATGAACATTCTGTAAGAACATTCTGATTATGAAATATCCTATTGGCTAATTTATTGTCAACAAGTGGGCTATAAATATTAGAGCACTGACTTGACATGTTGAGCTTGCTTCATGAATTGCTGCAGCCACTGCAGTAGAGTCAATACTGGCTGATATATTATTTATATCACTTCTTGGGATTATGCTCATAATTGTCAAAATTAAGTGATGTTGGTCAGCCTGTATTTCTGAACCTTATCTTTAATGAATAATCAACACCTACATATGCAAGTGCCTCATGCAGCAATAAAAATTCCTCATGACTCACTAGGGCAGATAAAATTGCTCAGGGCCTTCTTCCACATGCTCCAATTATGATTGCAAAAAGACCAATACCCTTTGATGCCTCTTTTCTGGAAACTATCATATGTAACTTCTCTAGCAACATTTCAAAATGATTCTTGTTCCTTGCTTTACTTTGCTTCCTGTTTCTGAACTTCACTTCTCTTAGGTCCTGTCAGCAACCATCCTTTCATTTCCAGTTGAAATTAATTTGAGATTCATTTGGAACCATCCATTTGATTGTGTGTCAGTATTATTTTCTGCCTCTGAAATAGCTCCCTTTCCCCAATAGTCACCTTCTAATATATTTGCAGATTGCCATCTTCTCAACCTTCCTTTTGCTACTAAACATACCATGGTCTTTTCATCTTCTCTCATTAGAAAGGTTTTCTGTTCATCTCCTAATCACCCTCACAATACTTCTCTATACCCATTCTTATTTAGATTCCTCCTTTGGAAAAGTACATAGGTGAGACATTTGGTATACATGATATAAAGAATATGGCCTTCTGCTAGAATGATACTAATACTTCCCTGTCTCACCTATAAAAACCCTGCCCTACTGATACACAAAAAAATTGTGCTGTCCTTTCCAATGACCATGTCACACTACAATGGCTCACGGTCATCCTACAATAAATTAATACACATGGATCCTTTTCCTTCATTACATCCAGTCTGTGAACCCCTGCTTTGAAGCAAAAATCGCTTTATATTAATTACTAATTGCCTTGTATTTCATACCAGTTCTACTACCCATACCACAAGCTTGTCAAGTTCTTCCCATGCAGTTAATCCCATCTCTCTCCATATTAGTAATGCCTCTTACCGCTGCATCATCTGCAGATTTCATAAGTGTGTAGAAAAACAAAGAGCTCCACAGGACTGCACTCACCACTAGCCCTAAACTGTTCTCTCAAAATGGAATATTGGATTAGTCTGATGCAAACATCCAGTAATAAATTATGCCTGTTTCCCATTTTATGTTCCTGTTGAATATTCTTTCTTTTGCTATTGAAATGAAGACCTGGCATAATATCAAAGGCAAAGTAATGTGGTGACTTGGAATTCTATCTAGCCTTTCCCTCCTAATACATAGGGGCCATGTTGACTTCATACCCCCAAACTGCATTACCCTCAAATTGAGATTGCAGATTATGTTCATCCATGCAAAAATTATTCATGTGCTAGTTTATTCTTTCAGTATTACAGGCAACAGATGATTTGGGAGTATCCCCCATGTCATCCCAGCAAGTGGACAAAGTTTGCCTTCTACCTCGTATATGGTATTCTCACATATTCCTTGGGTAGACTAGCAATATCCGTATATACATCATTCATCCTACTTGAGGACAGAGGCAAAGTATTTACCTGTTCTCTAACTGTTCCCCTATTCTTGCTAATCTCTGTCTGTTCTATATGGCGGTCATACTCATTCCCTGAGATTTTTATTTTGTTTTAGCTACATACTTGCATAAAGGCAATTTTGCCATTCATTTCAGTTTTTCTGTGTAAGGTTCAGTTCAGCTAACTCCCTTGATTTTTTCCACTTTCTGACCTCTAAAAAGAGTTCTCCGTCATAATCAATTCCATCTTGCAATCGTTGTAGATTCTCTGCGTTCTCTTGATATGCTGTTATTGAAAACACTTGTTCATACAAGCAAGTCTATAGCCCTTTCCTACCAGTTTTCCTCTCTAACTTGCTATGCAAGTTACAGAAAGCATTTGCACTTGGAATAATTCCTTGCTTTCTTTGCAGTCAAATCCTCAAGTGTTTAGGTCCACTCAGCTTCCATACCCCATGTCCTTAGCTCCATACTAGTTTGCCCTTCCTAAGTGCAAAAGTGTAGTCAGAAACTATCCTGATCCAAAAAATAAGATCAAACTGAATTAAGTTATGATTACTTTCACTGAATTTATTTTCCAACTGGCTTTTCCAAGATTGTTACCACTTACTAAAACCAGATTTAAAATAGCAGATTCCCTCATCACTTTGGTGACCAAGACAAAAACTGGTCGGAGATGTCTTGTCAGAGAATATCTGTGCTCTGACATTTTGGGTGCATCTACACAAGATGCTATGTCACTGTAGCAACAAGCTACCTCATTATAGCATGTCACTATGCTGACGTAGCTGCTAAAAATAACTGTGCACCACTGAAACAGTGCAGTAACAGCTGTTACTGTGCTGTCATTTAGTACTTCCTAAAGCAAGTACTAAATGATGGCATAGTGGGGGATATGTGTAGGTGTGCCCTCTCAGTAGCATTTGTCAGACACTGTATATCTGGGAAGTTAATCACCCTAAAGCAGAACATTTCTTCTTGTACTAGTATCTCCCATCATCTCACAGAAATCTTGTTCTGTACCAAAATTTGAGCTCAGGATAGCAGCCACTTGACATAATTCCTCCCCAGAGCAGTATTTGCTCACACAGAATCTGTTTCACTGATACTTTCACTTTCTAGTTCTTTATAATCTACAGTCGTTATATACAAGGCTACCTTTAGGCGTACTTTTATTTCCTTGAAACACCTTTAAATGCCTGTCCTCCAGTTATAACTATCACTCTGTTTCGGTTCTTCCTTGTAAGATCTGTTTTGCTGTCTAACACCAGAAGTTCTAATTCCTCTGTTTCCTGCCCCTTGCTTCTAGCATTGTTACACATGCATTTCTATTTCTTTTTGGCTGGCTTTCAACAAATTCCTGGTTAGAAGATGAATGATCCACTTACTGGCTGAAACACTTGTCTCACTGCCATCAAAGCTAGTGTGACCTTTCTCTTCCACAGTGATTCTTCCTTCATTAACACTATCTCATTGACGCACTCACTCTCCTGCTATACATTTATTCTCAGCATGGAGATGACACAAGTTCTTTCCATCCTTCTCCCTGATTTACTAGTTTAATGCATCTTGAATCAATTGTTCCAACCCTGGTCACTGAAGGCTGTTACCCTGGCCACGAATGTCTACTGGCAAACAAACTCAGTGAAATCATTCCAATAATGTATGGATCCTCATAATCTTGTCCTGCTCATGCTCTCTGTCACAAAACATAAAGAATCCACTGAAAAATGCCTGAACTTTTGATTCTTTAAGCATTTTTTTCAGCATGTCATCTTTTCAACCATGAACCTACCATGTGGTTTGCTATGACATAAAGAACAAACAAAGGATTGTTTCTTGTCCATCCAGCAGGATCCTCTTCAATATGAGGTTCATCTAATACTATTTTACCTACAAGACAGTGTCTCTTTCCATTCCCCATGTCATCCTTTGTGAGAAATCTCTCCATTCTTCCTAAGCCATTAAACTGTCTCTTGCTGCTATGTCACTGTTCTGTTTTTCCCTTCTGCTCTTGATTAAAGTTGTCTTCTATATGCTTCTGTCCTTCTTGGTCTCTGTTCACAGATTAACTTCTCCTTTTTTGGGTCAGTTATTCTTTCCTTCCATATTGTCTCATCAATGGGTCCCACCTCTTTTTACCTCACTGAGCAATGAAACCTATTGCTAAAGTTTATTTCCTCCTCTTTAGCAGGTTTCTTTCTCAACCATGCTTTCATGGGTTTCCTTCTTCATCTAAAGGTTTGCCTTCTACATTGCATTTGGTGGCAAGTCCTTTCCCACCGGAGTTCTTAAGCAGCAGTGCCTCTGTTATATTTATGGAACAGCAATGTCTCCTCACTCACAAACCCTGCAAATACCCACTATCAAAGAAACCCACATATTCCGTAGGCAAATGGGACTGTTCCTTTCTCACCAGAGCTAGCCCTATTTCAATTCCTCTGTTTCTTGTCCAGTTAACTTACTCCACTGGTCACAAGATGATTAATAAGCCACCAGTGAAAGCATTTAATTACTGGCTGATGGGAAACATTAAAGATATGGTCCATTCCATAGCGATTTATAGAAATAATATCAAAGAGCAATAGAATACACTTTTTGAAAAACAGACACATGCATTCATTTCAAGATAAATAAACAAACTCTGAAGTAAGGCTAAATATCTATTTTCTACATTTGCAAATGAGAAACATAACTGGAAAAATCCTTGAGTAGAGTTCTCTGTGGTTGTAGGCATCCATGTGTTTACATCTCTGCAAAATAATCCAGTGTCATTAATGAAACGTCATTAATGAAAACCCTACAACATACTGTGGAACATGAGCAAAAGATGAAGGATTACCAACAATACCTTGGCCCCCAAACAATAACAGGGAATTTCTTAGGGAAATCTAGGAAGGCAAAATTGAAGTGGCCATTCTATTGGCAATTTCTTCCCAATTTCAAATCTGGCAAACTGGCTACTCCCTCCCTGTTTGAACAAAACCCAACATCTGTGAATGCAAGAGGTGTATTTTTTGAGAAAAGTAGTATGCCCGGTGTGGCAGGACACTGTTCATGCCTGCCACTTTAAGGGCCAGAAAACAGCAGCCGGCAGGTGCCTGATTAGGCATTTTAGATTCAGGGCTGCCCATATAAATGGCATTTTGCTGCTGGGAGGCCAAGCAACAATATCGCCTGGCTGCAGCTATCATCTGGAGGTAAGGGAGGAGCTGTGGGGGATGGTCAGGAGGCTCCTGGTCCTGGGTATGACCTAAAATTGCACCCTGCTGGGAGCGGGTGGCCTGGTGGGGCTCTCAGTAGCACGGGAGCCCCCAGGAAATGCCAGGCCAGTTACCACCCTGGTGAAAGGCAAGTTGGGGTGCCTTAACCCCAACTCCCACAACCAGGTAGGTTACTCCCCCTTGCAGGGTCTGGAAGGGGGACCTCAAAGACAGCGTGAGGCCATAGACTCAAGAACCTGTCTGAACATCCCCTGACTGGTCAATGCTGGGGCCAGGACCAGAAGGGTCAAAGGGCCAGGGGCCGGCCGGGGGGAAAGCCCAAGAGCAGAGGGCCTGGGGTTCTGACTGGCCTGGAGGAGGGCCAGGGCTAGTAGCCAAAGGTCCTGGGGGGGAACCACACCCATAAGGGGGAGTAGCTCAGGGAGCTATGCAGCCTGGAATGAAGGCAGAATAGGCTGCCTGAATGGAGGGATCTAAGTGGGGTCCAACTAGTAGGATTCTGGGGCCCAGTGTGGGGCTGGTGATATGGATAACATCTGGATGCCATCTGAGAGGCTTGGGCTGTGGTGTAGGGGAGGAACGGAGCCGCAGATAGCGCCCCCTGGCATCAGGGCAGGAAATGGGCAGCCTCCCGCTTAATTTACATTTAATTAAATTTACAATTTAATTAATTACCAACAAGGCGTGGTGGGAGAGAAGGTGGTTAGCCCAGAAACAGGTGGGCAGGCCACAGGGAAATTGGCTCTGAGAAGGCCCCCTGTTACACCTGGCCACAGTGCCATCTCTAGCCAATTTCTACAAAAGTAAGGAAGGAATACTTGAATGCAAAAAAAAAAAAAAAAAGGAGGGGGAGGGGGCTGAGAGACAAAAGTTTATTAGAATCCCTTATAACAGGGTTGGGCAATTATTTTGGGTGGAGGGCCACTTATTGAGTTTTGGCAAGCTGTCAAGGGCCACATGGGTAGCCCCGCCCCTGGTCGCAATCTTGGGACTGGAAGTCCCATCCTCTAACCCCCCAACCTTTGCCACCAGAAGTCCCTCCTCCTGCCCCCGGGAGTACTCCTTTCAGCAAAGGGTTTTGCCATCTCAGAACCAGAAAAATACCAAATTATATTCTAAAAATCGAACATCTGCAACATTCATTAATTTGATTTCAAAAAATATTTTTGTCCTGATTTACATGCGTTTGTGTAGTGTACACATAGGTGATTGCACAATAGCTTAAAATTAAGTCTTATTCTTGTATATTTGGGGGGGTTGGAGGGCATGGGGGGGCATAGGTTTGCAGGGGGCTGTGGGTATGTGGGGTGTGGGGGATGGT
>NW_005841852.1:5231995-5301058 GCF_000455745.1 Alligator sinensis
GGCTCCTGCCAGCTCCCCTTGGGTCCTCCTGCCCCTGGCTCGTGTCATCTTTGACAGGCAGCCAGGAGCAGATAAATAAATAAATAAATATTTATTTATTTTTTAATTTTTAGGGGCCCCGTGGGCCAGATAGAATGGCCTGGCAAGCTGAATCTGGACCACAGCCTGCATTTTGCCTGCCCCTGCCTTGTAATCTAAACACAAGTCCTCAAAAGACAACCTGACCTCAAAATCAACTGATTTCTCTGGCATTCACCTTTGCCTCTACCTCTCATCCTTGTGTTCAGGGAAGCCAAGAAACATCATGCCACCAGGCACCTTCTGCATATGTGAGTACCTGGCACAATCATAATGTTTCCTTTTAATAGTTTTCTGTGGATACCCAATGCTTAACTCCTATAACACATTCCAAGAACACCTTGTCATCCGATGTTGTACTGAACCCATTTTTAACTGATTCAGGTTCCTTGCCCCCCACTACTTTGGAAAACCATTCCAGAAATTTGCTTTCCTGATACAAACCTTTGTCCAATTCGCAGTGCAGATGTATTCATGGTCAGTTGGTACCACTGGGCTCTTGTACCTATAACATTTTGCCATAGCTAGGTCTTCTCTTCCCTGATATTCACACAAAACATTTTTTATAAAGATCATCCATTCCCCAACCTCAACCTTTCATAATTTCTGAATCTATCTATCTGTCGTAGGTTCAGTCATAAACGCTCATAACCTATCTTGTGTTTTTGCAGACACCAACATAACCTATGCTAATCTCAAGAGTCCTACAAAATCTGCTGCCCCACGGCACAGCAAGGGTAATTTACAAAACCTGCTGGTGAAATTCTGTATATGGAAAGCACCTGTAGACTTTGCAAGGAGGCCCTAGGCTGCATTTCCAAGTTAACAGTGACTTGCTTTACATTCTTACATCACAGAAAATCAGTTCATTACTTACTTTTAAGCACTAATGGACATTTATTGAAATTTCCAGGATTTTTTTTTTATGTAAGGGAAAAAAAACAAAACCAAAACTGATCACTACTTGCCCTCACTAATAGATTTTTTTCCCCCATATTTGTTTGGAACTTGCAAGAGATCCAGGTTGGCAGTTTGGGAAGCAGAGGCCTTCCACAAATCAGCAAAATATTGACACAGCAAGTACAAGGAAAGGCAACGTTTCACTACAGAGCTGTACTCTCTGTGTCCAAGGCCGTACCTGAAGAAATCAGCCTCAAAAATCAGCTTTCTCTCAGTTACTAAAATTTCATAGACATTAGAGCTGGAAGGGACCTCATAAGATCATCTTGTCCAGCCCCCTGCCTGAGGGGCAGGAAGTCAGCTGGGGTCATAGGATCCCAGCAAGATAAGCATCCACATTTCTCTTGAAGGCATTCAGTGTAGGTGCTTGAACCACCTCCAATGACAGGCTATTCCAGACCTTGGGGGCTTGGACAGTAAAGAAATTCTTCCTTATGTCCAGCCTGAAATGGTCTTGCAGGAGCTTATAACCATTCAACCTTGTCATCCCTTGGGGTGCTCTGGTGAACAATTGTTCCCCCAGATCCTGGTCAACACCCCTGATTAAACTTATAGGTGGCCATCAGATCACCCCTGAGCCTGTGCTTTTCCAGGCTAAAGAGTCTCATTGCTCTCAGCCTGTCGTAAGGTCTGTTTTCCTGACCTCTGATCATGCACGTGGCTCTTCTCTGGACTCTCTCAAGCTTCTCCACATCCTTTTTGAATTGTGGAGCCCAAAACTGGGCGCAGTACTCCAGCTGCGGCCTCACCAAGGCTAAGTACAACGGGAGAATGACGTCCTGGGATTTGCTTGAGAAGCTATGCATGCAAGCCAGCGTTTTGCTCACTTTACTAGCCGCGGCATCACATTGAAGGCTTATATTCATCTGGTGGTCAATCATGACCCCCAAGTCCCTTGCATCTGTAGTGCTAACCAGCGTAGCACTGCCGAGCCTATAAGGATGCTGCAGGTTTTTACTCCCAAGGTGGAGAACCTTGCATTTTTCGGTGTTGAACACCATCTGCCCATTCCATGAGCCTGTCAAGATCTACCTGGATCACCCTCCTGTCCTCAGGTGTGGATGCTTTACCCCAGAGTTTGGTGTCATCAGCGAACTTGGCCAGTCTGCTTCTGACTCCAGTGTCCACATCATTAATGAAGATGTTGAACAATATAGGTCCAAGGACAGAGCCTGGGGGGGGATTGACACATTTGATTGTGTCAAACACTATTAGCCAGGTACTTAAATAAGAGACTCCTCTCATTTCATTCTAGCCTCTTCACTGTCATTGTGCACACGCCAAGCCTGGAAATGAGATAGTGAAGCTGTCCTGGGGAGGGTCCCTCACACTTTTTATGCACCTGGAAATAGAGAGTTTGGGACGTGCAGTGGGGAGGCACCCTTATGGCAGTTGCACTCCCTCAAATTCTGATTTGGCATGTGTGATGTGGAGCTTTGCTTCTCAGCAGTCACAAGGTCACAATCACCAGCACCTTGCTAAATTCAAACTGCATGTTTTCCTCTTTGAGATGTACACCTTTTGATCTTTGGTTTCATTAGACTTATACATTTCCAATATAATTTACTGATAGGGCTGTTTCTGTGTCACAAAGGGCACAACTGGAACATGTACTGAGCCCAAATGGAAAACATGCCAAAAGTTTTCTAAGCCACATCATAGAAGTTAATCTGACAAACTCAGTAAAACAGCATTTTGCAATATTGATCCTTATTATGTAAAAAACTTAGAATGGTATTTATAGTTTAAAGCATAGTTAAGGCTTTGTGAAGCCCTTCTTCCTTATAGCAAATTGTTTTGAACAAACTGAGATTTCTCTAAAGGTGTAATCAGAATATCTTGGAACCTGACAAATGAGACTAAGTCTGTGTTGAATACTGAGAACTGAAATTAGCATTTGCCTTTTTATACACTAAAAACAAAGTGAAAAATAAAACACTCTCCCCCTCCCAAAATCTGTATTCTATGATATGGTCAATGCTGCCTATGTTGCCTGGCGCACTTAGCTTCTTATATTTAACTTGCCAAAAGGCTGAAATAGGCAACTGTGGTACAGCCACATTGAAAGTGGTTAAGAATGTTAAAAACCATTAGCTATTTTCTATTATTCATACCCTATCACAATTGTGGGGATCTTACAGGCCTGGAACACTGAAGTGCAGGGAGAAAGACAGAGGGGGAGATAAGTGGGGGGAGAGAGAGAGAGAGAAAAGAAGGAGAATGTAGAAGTGTAGACCTACCGTTTAGTGCATTGACTGGGTGTATTTAGATGTGCATCCCGCAATCGGTAAATTCCAAAGCAAAGCATATTGTATGTTTTCAACGCTTTACAAAACAGGTCTCCATAACAACCACCATCCTAGGAGAGACAAAAAAAGAGGAAGTTAAGCTTTTTTTATTTTCCCTGCTATGATAACAGTAAGGGAGGGAAAAGAGAGCTTTCTAGTCTGATTCTGTGCCAAGAGAACAAGGTGTGCAGTAATCTGTTGTTTCGTGTCACAGGTGAGAAACAGGTAATCCAGATTCTAATCCAAATTCTAATCTAAATGTTTAATCTCAGTATTGGCTGAGATAAAACATATGTGCTGAGGACATTATTTCTAACTTTATCTGGTAACTTTATAAATGGGAAGATATAAATCTGGGAAACAGGAAATGCCTTTTATTTGAAACTGGAAACTTTGGACAGACTATGTGCTATACAAATTAAGAAAAATATGATCTCTGCAAACTGCTGATTAAAAAAAAAATTGATTTTTCTACTTTTCCTCCTCTTCCTACTTTTTCCCCAGGGGTCCTATTTTGAAAGTACCTGTGTTTTTCAAAGTCATCACCTTGACCCAAACCATCACAGTGGTGACAATGCAGGAAGTATCTTACAAAAGTCATAAGGTGCAGATGATAGGCACAATGGAGGGTGAAGAATGTATTTTTCAACTGTTAATATTTCTCAGTGGTTAACATGTTGAAAACATTGCTGGTATCTTCATAAGTAACCTGAGAATGATTCATATTAGTTACCAATTACTGTTAGGCTAGATACAAACCCTTGGTGCTTAAATGCAAAAGGGCTGGTCTCAGCCACTGCCACTAGCTGACACTCTCCAGGTGAGGTACTAGCTCAGTAGCATAGAGAAAGAGACATTATTTACCAGTAACTGGAGTGTTCCAAGAGGTCTTGTCCCATGGGCCAGATCTGGCCCGAGAAGGGATTTTGTCTGCTCTTCAGTGGGTCTGAAATGCAGGGGGCAGCCTGGGCTGTGGTGTGTGCAGCTGGTCCCACCACAAGGCTGGGGCAGCGCAGGATCCAGACTCAGCTTCCTGGCAGCCCCAGCTGCAATGGCTCCTTTTGGCTGCCACTGCCAGTGTCGCCGCTGCTGCCGGACCACCCCGCTGACTGGGCACCATGGCCCATCCACCCTGACTCCACCACCTGGGGTGCTGGATGCAGAGGGTGGGCAGGATCTCCATGGAGACCAGCCAGGACCCATGCACATGGCAGGTAGATGGGTTGCAGGTGGGCAGGGAGCAGAGTCCAGGGGTCAGCGGGACCAGGGCCAGGCCTGCAATCGGGATCACGGGGCAATGATAGCATGGGGCTGAGGTCTGGGGCAGAGCTACATCAGTGGGCAGGCCATCCCAATCCCAGTCCAGTCCTGGCCCCAGCCCTGCCCACCCGTCCCACACCCACACACTGCTCCCCATCTACCTGAAGCCCCATCCCTTCCAACCAGCCATGTGCCCTGCCCACACAAGTCACAGCTGGTCTCCATCAGCACATGTGGCAGGGGCAAAGGGGAGTGGATTGAGGCTCTTCATTGGGCCCCAGCCCTGCAGCGTCATCACCTAGCGATCCTGATCTCAGTCCTGGTCCTTCACCCAAAGGAAAGGAGGGGAGAGAGGTTGGAAAGGGATTACATAATAAGTGGAAAGCAAATCCCCAATGAAGTCAGAGAGATGACAAGATCATAAAGAGTACGCTGTTTATTAAGCAAGCCAGAGAGAGAGAGAAAAAAAGAAAGAAAAAATGATAATGGCAAGGAAAAACAACGATAAGGGAAATTCTTCAAAAGAAAAATTAAAAAGGATCTGCAAGCCACATGCAGAACAAGATGACAATACAGTGCTTCATTTAAGGTGATTAGGGGAACTAATGAATGAGAGTATGTGATACCTTTTACATCATTGGTGCAAAATACAATGAAAGTTGGACTCTGGGTGTGCCATACACAGATCTGTTGGCAACCTGAAATCTCTGAGCTCAAGCACTGATGGCACATGCACTTTGGAAAGTGAAGATGTGCAGATAGACAATGTTTTGAAGGAAAACATGGCTGGATTCAGAGAAACTTCTCTATCCATTAGATCCCAAATTAGCAAGTTTGCATGTCTATCATTCTTGGTAGGGGACTGAAAATATCAGGAAAGGGGGTTCTCATGTGACATTTAGCGCATGTGGATTGTGGTAAGTCTGGAAACAAAGCACTTTCTTCTGTCTTGCTACATTACCAGGCTTATGACAAAAGCCATAAGTCCAGGAGCACATACAGTTAAAAAAAAAAAAGTAATTAGAAAAATAGAGTAACTGTTTTCCCTTGTGGCAAATAAACCTACCAAATGTCAGCCAAGATTCAGGTTCAAGGCACCTTGAAAGTGAGGATATCGGGCAAATTCTATCAGCTCACCCATTCCTTTGGATGCACTTTTTAACTTAGTCAGCCCCACTGTGGCATATTTCTGGAAAACTTAGCAGACAGAGCGGGGAGACCCAGACACTTTGCCTTTTTTACTTCCAGCAGCACCTGGAGAGTGTAGGGCTGTGGGTCCTGATAGAGCTTCTTCACTGGAGAAGGACGATCTTGATACCAGGAATGGCAAAGTATTGTCAGACTTGTTAAAAATGTTCAGTGGGCTTTAGGTCTTTGAAGGGAAAGTTACAAAAAGGAAATGCTACCCTTACAGGCAAACATTTAAAAAAATCCTTTCACAGGAGACAAAATGATTATAGGATGGTGAGTACAGTGTTTATGCTGTAAATGATTAAAGCAAAGCCTCAACTTCACTTTTCTTTTGTAGTCTTACCCCTAGGTCTGCAAAAGGCCCATCGTACAAAGCCAGCTGTGCAACTCGACACCTGTCCCTGTTTGCAAGTGTCTGAGGTGTGCTGTACCCTCCTCTCAGTGCGTTCTCCTCAGCGATCAGAGCTTCCAGCTCTGGTGTGGCTCCTCCTGTTACCAGTGTCCGTATCAGCGTGAGGATATTGTCATTGAAGTATGTCTGTGGAGATAAAATAAAGCTCTTTAGGCAAACACCATTACAGTCACAACGAAAGACATCCAAATTACAACTTTTCTGGGTTTCTGCTGTTTAAAGTTCTCGGCTGTCTCTTCACATAATTTTCTATAGAAAGTGAAAAGACAGCCGCCTCCAATTACTCTATTTTCTACTATCCCATTAGGCCTCAACACTACAGCCTGCCTTTTGAACACCAATTCAGTCTGATGTTTATTAAAGAACAAAAATTTGAATGATTTATGTTTCCTATAATTGGCATTAGTGACAATGCACTGACCGCTTTCCCTCTCATCACCTTCATGTCTATTAAGTACAGGCTGGAGATGCGTCATTGTAACATTCAGACCACATGTCAGGCTTGTGCAGGCTAGATTGCCTTTTTAGGCTTGTCACTGATTCGTTGGGGAGATTCCTTTGTGCCACAAATGTCATTGCTTATTACCATGGCTGGACTCTAGCAGTCTAACCAATGCCTTGCACTAAACATCTTATTACGAGACTTGACAGCATGCAGACATAAGCACGTATCAATTAAACATTTTGAGTTCATTCCAGATAAATGTATGATGAGTCTGGGATCCTGGTGGTCCTTTTAAAAAACTCTAGGGTATAGGGTTAATGTGGTTTATTAGAGAAGATTTACTCCACGCTGACATTTTGCCAGCCTCCAAAGCGTCACTGGTCTGTCAGGCAAACAATGGGCTTTTAAAATATTAATTCGATGCCAGACGTATGACTCTCAAGTTCATTGAAAAGAAGTAGAGTTCTCTAGTCAAAGACATCTGGTTAAATAACTGCAATAGACAATGATGCATATCCCGCAATACGGACCATTTCACAAAATGCACAAAAGTAGAGACCACCAAAAGAGCAGATATTATGACTGCCAACCCTATTAATGTTTCATATTTTCTGAAGCTGTGCAAACCATGATGAGAGACAGACTAAAATTCTATACAAGATGGGAGAGCAAAAGCTTGCCTTCCTTCCTTTTTGACCCTTGGCTTCAACCACTGAAGTTAACTAGGCCATACCAAAATTATATCTGCATTAACAGTGCACTCAAACAACTGTTACCAGCCAGAATGTTCAATGTCCCTGACAGAAACTGCTGGCAACAGCTGCATTTTACACAGGGGGAACTGAGGCATGGGGGTAAAGCAACTTGCCCAACATCAGAAACCAAGGCTGGTTCCTTCTCATAACCTTGACTCCTCTTGTTGAATGTCATTTTAGTTTCTTTGTTCATTTGTTATGGCAATCATGCAGAAAGGGGGAAACGCTTTTAATTAACTGTGAATGTTTTCATTATTATAAGTTTTGCTTCCATGACTTCAAGGTCTACTGTTTTACATCATTCTAAATTTTAAAAAAATCTCGATAAATACAATCAATCAATCTAGTGATAGAATTTATCTATCTAGTGGAAGGAAACAGATCCACCACAAAATTGCTGTTCTGATCATTACATACACAAATATTTCTACTGCAGTTTCAGCATGCTCAAAATTTGCTTTTTTTAAAGTTTTCAACTACATGTACTTGTGTACCCAGTGGATCAGAACTGTCCCAAGATTCAGGGCATTTAATAATGTCAATAATGTTATGGGAGGATGTATATAACAAAGCATTCAAAGGGCAGCCATGACAAAGGGGAGGGATTTGGTTTATGATCTTTTTCAAGGGAATACAATTAGGAGTGATCAAAAGCAAAAGATGACAAAGTATCCAGACTACTGGGTGATGCTTGACCCAGGGGAGAAATCAAGCTACTGGTATTAGTATTATAAGGAAAATGGTTGAAGCCCCATTATTTTAGTTCAGTGGTTCTTAGTCTGCATCCCTCACTAGACTCAAAGCACCATTTCTGAAAATGCCAGTTCTTAGTTTTCCCCCCAAAATTGTGATTATAGGAAAGTAAAAATGCAATTCTTCTGTTGTTAAGAACTAAAGACCACAACAGGTCAGAATGCTTATACCACTTGTTTGAAATATCTGGTTTATCTTGCAAATCATGTTTGCACAACTAGTAGTTATAACATTGCGGGGTATCCTGTGGCAACCCAGGCTGCTGCACCACTGTGTCCGAGAACCATTGTTTTAGACATTTAAAGCTAGACTGGATAAAGCACCAAACTATCTAGTGTAGGAAACAGCTCCTCCTTGGCTGGGGTAGAAAATGAACTAGGTGACTTACAGCAATAGGGATTTATCAGCTGACACTTCTTTGTTTCTGCCTTTACTTTATGTATCACTGCGGTTTTTTCATAAAGCACAGAAAGGTTAGTGTAATACCAGTTACAATAAATTTAAATGAGAAGTGGATCTGTTATGATTCAGTTGAGTAATATCACCAGTACCAAACCAGTATGAGAAAGAAGACAGCCTGGCCTTTGCCAAGATTTCCCGCTGACCTTCCCTCTTTCAGTTACTTACCCGCACTGATATCAGTGAGCTAGGGAATCATGTTCAACCCCTGCCAATACACCACCTTTTTCATTGTGGGAATTCTTTAGAAGCATCCTTTTAGAGTTTAAATTTCTTTCTAGGCTTGTGTCAGTTATATGCAAGTTTAACAACCACAATCAACCCAATTGGCTCTCGTACATAAAACCAATGATCTCTCTCAGACATGAATTCCAGAGATACTAAGCCAAGGTTTGCACTGATGTAGAATTGAATGCAGTTACAGAAGCACCATCCTGTCAGCGAGTTTGTGAGAATGCAGGTCAGTACATTCTGTAGAGCAATCTAGGTACACACAATCTAGATAACTGTATTGTTATATTTTGAATATTTTTTCTTACAATATATATACATACATAACCGTTGGCTAGCCTTTTATTTACAGTTCATTGTTCCCTTTTTCCCCCATCTGGTAATATTTACCAGTATTGATTGGTACTAGTCTCTCTTTTATATTCTATATTTCTCTTATTCCCAATCAATAACATATTGGAGCATTACACAAAGACCATGGACAGTTTTACTGGTACATGCTCCCAAGCTTGTTTATAATCTTATTAAAGCAGGCATGAGAAATATTCTGTTACTCTAAGTAAGACCACAAGATGCCTTAAGCCTGGTAAAATTACTTGTTTCATAGGCTTCTTAGTCAAGGAGTTATGGCAAAAAGAGAAAAGCTAGGTCTTTTTTCAGGTCAGCTCTTTAGTGGAAATTATTAGGTAGTCACCTCTCAACTCTATACCCTCTATAATGTAGAATTAGAGCTGCGATAGATAGAATCCAAGGCCTAGGACATACGTTGCTATCATTCTGCCAGCACACAATTATTCTCTATTGTAAATTTACTTGTGCATAACCAGAGAATTAGCTACTGGAAACCTTAGCTGAGAATTCAACATTCGTTTCACTCAAGAATTCTTATGAAAACTGTGAGGTGGAAGTGAAGTTAAAAACAGAGAAAGAGAGAGGCACCTGTCACAAAAACATTAACACAAAAATGTATTAAATTAAGACACAAGAGCAGCATCCACACGAGCATGGACGTTTGTTTCCCAGGGAGAAGAAGCAGTCGCACACCTTGTGCCACTGCTACTTGTCCCTGGGGAACGCCTGTGCCATGCACACTCTGGCACATAGTATGTTACCCTGGGTGAGGTAGGAGAGGCTGTGGCCCCAGTAGCCTTACCTGGGGCCCTGGGGCCTCCTGGGGCTGTAGCAGCAGCAATCCTGCCACTTGGAGCCTGGCCAGCCAGGCTCCGGGTTTGGGTGGTGTGAGCTGCCACCACATGCACCACTCTGGTTATTTTTTGCCCAGGTTTTTTTGAGTACATCATGAGCACAATATAAACCAATATAATGCCCCCCCTCTTACCGCCCCCCGCTCCATGATGCTACCTTGCAGCATGAAAAACAACTGAATGTGCAGTATGTAGTGCTGCAAACATACTGCCTGGCTGCGCTCATCTGGACACAACCAAGAGGCCCTCATCTGACCTCAGCCACAGAGGTGCAAACCAGGGGGTGTGCCAGCCGTATTACACTTACATAAAAAAGAGAGGAGCCAGGCCTACTGTCAATGGAAAAAAAATGCTGTTGCAAGAGAATGGTCTCCCACTGATAGACAAATGTCAAGGCAAAATTAAGACATTTATTTGCAAAGCAGGACACATTTATCTTGGAACAATGGCTCTATTTGGGTTTCACACCAAGAGACTGATGTGGATGTCATCATTCCATCAGATGCATGAGTGGAATTGAGTGACAGTTTCTGTTCATGCTGCCATCACTGAATGCAAACAATCTGCTTTTGCAAATGGACTGCTCTTGTACTGCCATCAATGGGAAAATGCCTTATCCTAAATATAAGGCAGAATGATAGATTTTCCTCAAAAGGGAAATTTTGGATGGGTTAAAGGTATTCAATACTCATCAGGAAAAGACTGATCCTCCATGTTCTCTAGTTCCATGAAAATTAGTTCCTCCTCCATCAAATTTTGCCTCACATAACAGTGGGAGGGCACTCAGCACTTCAGTGGATCAGGTTTGAAATTAAGGTAAAAATGCCCAAATTAAACCATCCATTTCCTTTAGAAAAGTAATGCTCTAAAATTAATGTGAGTGCTCTTTTAGTGGCTCTGTGGGAGGGTACATGTCCTGGATATGCCAGTACTCGTCAAAAAACATTCTGCTGAATGTTTTTAGAAAGGTGCTGTAGCACTTAATGTAACATGCTACTTTTCAGTAACAACAGCAAAGACCTTTTGTTTATTGTAAAATCCCTTCTTGTTGCTTCCACAATCTTCTGCACACGCACTGAGATGTTGGTACAGAACCATTAAAAATTATGACCAGCATGAGAACATTTACTGGTTACAATGCTGCATCAGATAAACGGAAATGCATCATAACCAGCCAAAACATGGGGCTGTGACAAAATCTATCCTAGATATCTGATCTAGCAGTGCCATCTAGCTCAAAGAGCTAAATTCCATGCCAGCTTTTTAAGAGTGTATGTTTTGGGGCTGCTTTTCAGTTTGTTCAACCATTTTTTAAAGTATAATTACCAGAGCGCTTATGTTTCGCCGTTAGTGCTGTCAAGTCTTTTAAACTAATTGGTCTTTAACAGAAAATTTAACTGAAAATTAACACATCTCTTAATAACATCACTTTAACTTTAATGGCACTCTGTCTTTCATTTATAATTACACTAAAATTGTCATTTTCCATGTCATATCTGCCATTTTTTACATCTGCAAGTTTTCTTGATTTTTTCTGTGAAAGAAAAAAATCCAAATGCTACAATAGTTACATAATATCCTTTTCAGCATGATTTACCTTTCTGGTTTTTCCTTACATGATGCAGTCCATTAATGGAATTGCATTTGTTTCAGGTGAATGCATACCCAAAGATAAAGAATGATCAAGCTAATATTGCTAACCCAGAGGAGGCCCTTAGGATAAGGTGCAAAGGAGAAATGAAACAATGATTTATATTGTACTAAATTTTTAAAGTACCTCCAAACTCTTTGAGTGTTAGTGTGAATCCTCTGGGAAAGGGAGTGTGTTTACTGTTTGCTATCCTTTAAAACATTAAGACACAATTAAAAAAAGCTCTTGTGTTTCACAATGTCCATCTGCTAAATGGGAACATTTCCTGTTCTGCAGAAATGAGACTGTAGAGGACTAAAGGGTTCTACTGATAAATTGCTTTCTATTGCTTCCACCTGTCCAATGTTTGTGTTTACAGAATGGAGAAATGAATGATGTAGACAGAATTAAAAATAAAATAAAGTAGGTAGGAAGGTAGGTAACCAGTAGGAAGGAAGGAAGGATAATTAAACATAGGTCAAGAGATAACAGAATATTTAAAGTTAAATCTCATTATCTGGTTCTGAAAAAAACCATTTGTAATACAATTCCCTGTAGATCCCCCAAATCACTGGGAGGGGAACACAGGTCATATCCACACATACAATTAATGCACTTGAATTTTCTGTGAAAGTGCAAGATTTTTTCATCAAAGCACAAGTGTAGACTACATGTACTCTCCTGTCAGGAGCAAATTTGCTTCCAGTGGGCGTGTCCAGGTAAGCATGGATGTTTGGCTCCCCAGGGACAAGGAGCAGCTTACATCTTGCACTGCAGCTACTTGTCCCTGGGGAATACCTGTGCCACACACGCTTTGCCACATGGCAAGTTACCCTGGAGGTAGTAGGGAGCCTGTGGACAGCACAGTGTTGGCCCCAGCAGCCTTATCTGGGGTCCTGGGAGCCTCCTGGGGCTGCAGCCATGGCAATCCTGCCGGGTGAAGCCTGGCTGGCAGCCACAGCACGGCTGTGGGTGGCCAGGCTCCACTTTTCATCAGCATGCACTGCTCCGGGTTTTTTTTCCATGGGTTTTTTTTGACCCCTGGATATCCAGGGCTCAATAAAACCCATGGAAGAAAAACCCCCAGACCAGCACATGCTTGGGCAGCCCACCCTTGCAGTGTGGAGAATGCCTGACTCTGCAGTATATGGTGCTGCAGGCATGTGTATGGTGCCACATACCACACAGCCACACGTCTGGATGCACCCAATGATATCAGTTCAGTCCAGGGCAGCTTTTGCCCCCCTGCCCTGCTCTATTCCCCTGCAGCAGCCAGGGGGAGCTCCAGGCTCCCTTGGGCACCAGTCCGAGGCTGACAGGGGCACCAGGGCCAGGCCTGTGCTTCAGGGAACACTGGGGAGCTGCCTGGGAGCAGTGGACAGCTCCTAGCACCATGGAGCTCAGGATTGCAGCCAAACTTGGTGGTGCTGGCTTGGGATGATGCCCTGTGTCCAAGCATGGGGGTAAGCAGCACTGAGACCGGGGGGGATGGGACGGAGAATGCAAAGAAGAAGCAGTGCCAGTTCCCAGCATTGCTTTCCCCTCACATCTCCCCCTCAGTCCTTGCCCTGCTTCCCACCTGTGTCTCCCTCTCCCAGTCCCAATGCTGCTTCCCCTGCCACATCTTCCCCCAGATGCATTCCCGGCTCTGCTCAGCTCCTGGCTCCCCCCCAGGGATGGGTGGGGAGCAGAAGTGGGAGCTGACTTGGGCATGAACTGTGCAGGCAGTAGCAGTGCTGAGGGGACAGGGGAAGTCTCAGTCCCCTCGGCCCTGCTCCTTCCTATGCAGTAGGGGTGTGCAAAATGGTCCGTATTCAATTTGGATTTGGATTTGGCCTGAATCCAGGACAGTGATTCCCTTCATTGATTCAGATCACTGTCCTGATTTGATTCGGCCAAATCTGAATCTGAAGATTCAATGCTGGTTTGGAGAATCAGTGATTTGGCCATAGACAGTTTTAAATGTTTCTCCTACATACTTTGAGGTACCAGGTGCGGCTCATGAACACTGCGATGGTGGGGTGGGGCAGATGGAGTGTCCCACACAAGCACAGAGGGATCATGGAGGGACCCCGGATGCCCCCCCAGACCCAGGATGCACCAGTCCCTGAGCCGGGGAGCAGGGGAGGGGATCCCCTGTGCGCCCCTTGGCAGACCCAGAAGTGAACTGGAAGTGCTCCTGGTCCAGTTCTGGGTCCACTGCCAAGCATGCTCCCATGGGATGCTCCATCCGGCCCAGCATCTCAGCATTCACAAGCCACCTGGTACCTTGAGGTATGTAGAAGAAACATTTAAAGCTGTGTCTATGTCCATATCATCAAATCTTTTGGAATCTCTCTAAATCAATTTGGAGGGTTCCGATTCAATTTGGAGAGATTAAAGGGTCTCCTGATTTGATTTGGATTTGGAGATTTGGCTGCTGAATTGAGCCAAATTTCCGCCAAATTGAATCAGCAACTGAAGCTTCACAAAGTCCTACTGTGCAGTACACTCTCAGTCAGCTCCCACTCCCTGCCCATGCCTGGGGCCAGGAGCTGAGCAGTCCCGGAGCTGTGGGCAGCTTCCCCTCCACCAACCCGAGCCCCTCCCTCCTCCTGTGGCCCTCTGCTGTCTAGGCTGACTGGAACCAAATTGCACCTGGTCATCATCTACACGTGCGCTACTGCACAGTACCTAATGCACCATCAATCTATTACCTGTATTTGTTGCAAACGATGCATTAGCCTAATTTACTACGCAGTAAATCCTGCGCATGTGTAGAGGCTGTCACTTTACTGCACATTAGATTAGTTTAATGTGCAGTAAAGCTTCTCGTGTAGACACACCCACACAGGAATAGAAGTATAATATTGAAAGAACCTCAGATTGTGACAAAAGCACTGGAAATTCTTTATGGCAGTCTTGCAGATACATGTTAAAGAAGAATCCCTGAAACTCACTGCACATCCATAAAGGTCATAGAGATGAGCCTTGCTGGAGTAAATGGCAGTTCATCGTCTGGAAAATGGTTTGGCCAAGAGGTATAGAAGAAAGTCAACTTTTTCAAAGACAATTAAAAATCCCTGGTTTTCAGCTGGATAGGCCACTGCAGAAGGACCATGAGTTTTAGAAGGGAGCACTTTCTAAAGTCAGGTCCCTCTCCAGTATCTTAAGCATTATTATTTTTTTATAATTGTAGGGTGATTAAGCTTAGGGTGAGAAGAGGCTTTGCCTTCATCAACACCTTTGTGACAAAGAGAGAATCTATATACTCTTTTTCACACACACAGATCGATTTGTAGATGTTGAAGAAAATCAAATGCCAAAATATATTCCAGAGGCACAGTAAAGATTAGGCTCCTTGGTTTAAGAATAGACATGTCCCACATGACAGTCTAAACCAGGTGAAGTGCACACAGCAGTTTGGTTTTACATAGCATATTAATAATACACTGTTGGTAGAAAGCACTGCTACCCAGCTATACTAAAGATAATTGAGCCTGCTTGCTCATTCAGGGGTGCTACCATAAGACACATGTATATAGTAGTAACTTATACTAATTTATTATTTCGTTGTACCCAGGGTTTGTAATCCTCAGTCGACAATAGAGGGTGGAATTTAATTCTAAAAGCAATGTACTGAGTCAGGTACAGTGGACCTAATCATGAAATCCTTACTCATTGCAAAGTGAGTTGGTATGTACCAGTGTAGCACAATGGATTTCTCTCTTGTAGAATTCCTAGGGAACAAGAAGCATGAAAGCATGACTTACATCAGTTCTGCGACACTGTTGGATTTGTTGTGATTAATGCTCCAGGGTCTGTTGGAGGGAAGGCAGAAGAAGCAGAACTCACAACAGTTGCCTTTTGTCAGGAAGGCTAGGTATAGCAGGGTCTATGGAGTAGGTATTGTGGGAAATAATCCCCTCTTTGAAAAGATTGCAGGAAAAATGCCTTCTATCTATCTATCTGTCTGTGTGTTTATAGTCTAGAGCAGGTGTGTCAAACATACAGCCTATGAGCCAGATCTGGCCTGTGAAGCAACTCTGAAAAGCTGTGGGTCACGGCCAGAGGGAGCCAACTGTGACAGAATCTGTGGCCATTATGCCACATTGGACATGATGGTCAGTGGCAGGAGGGTAAGGAAAGACTGAAGCAGTCCCAGGTGTCCCCCAGCCAGACCACCTGTCTGTACTGCTGTGGAAGTACCTCTTCCTTCACTGACCCCGATACCAAACCATGCTGGAGGAGCTGCTACCATCATGTGCCCTGGGCTGGAGCCAGAATTACTGCTACCATGTGACCTGTGTCAGAGCCAGATCTGCCACTGAAGCACAGGGCACATGGCCGCAATGGTGGCCCCAGCACCAAGCATGTGACAGAAGCCAGAGCTTTGTGATCCAGATCTAGCATGGGGCACAAGGTGAGGTTTACACCCCTGTTCTAAAGCATTGCTGAACTCTGAAAATAGTCCTTCATAAATTGTCTTTCTTTTTAAACATGGTGCTCTCCATGTTTCTAAACAATTTACATTTAGCATATTATAACTGCTATTACTGCACCAAGATTGCCTCCTGAAATGTCTCTAATTAGGAGAGAGATAGGATAAAACACTACACTAAACACTACTCTATTTCAATAATTTAACATTAGATGCATCACATATTAGGCCTATTGAAGAAATTCAATACAAAATCAGATACACCATACCCATACTTGGCCATTATTATCTACTTTCTCAGAACCTTATTGTTCTGTTTCCACTAAAAGGTATCATTCTGCAAAATGCAGAGAGTGTATTTCCTACTGGTTCCATAAACCTTTTAGATATGCTCAAAATACTCAGTGACAGCACAAGGCAGTGCTGTACTGTGGTAGGCTGCCTTCTCCTTGCATATGCCTTTAAAGAGCACTGTGCACATGCCAACAACAACTCTGTCCTTAAACAGTTGTTTATTAGGGAGCTGCATCTGTAGAATCTTAGGGTGCCTGTAGACATGTGGGGAGGCTGCTCCGATGCGCTGTCGATTAATTGAGCACAGTCGATTAATCGAGTCTGCTGGAGCGTGGTAATTAACATGCTTCCAGCAGCCTCTGCATCTCATGTATTAGTGTCCCTGCACATCAAAATGGCAGCAGGGATGCTTTAAAGCTCATTTGACAGTCTTTAATTAAAGTGTCCCCACCACCATTCTGAAGCAGGGTGATGTTGATACACGAGACATTACAGGCACTTTAGAGTGGCTTTCAGAGATGCTCTGACTAAAGATGCCCCCGCCCCCCACTCTCAGAATACATGTAAAAACACTCTTAGTGCTGCCTGGTGCCTAAATAGCACAGTATAGAATACTCTTAGGTTGTTTAGTTTCATAATCCTATGTTGCAAATTTGGCCTCCTAAGCAGAAAGCTGCACCATCTCTCATTCACTGGAACATGTGGGGAAGGAAAGGACTTCATTTGAATACCTGAACCACTTTAAAAAGCGGCCTCTCAAGGCCCTCCAGAAGTTTGAGGAATTCACAGGCTCTTGAGAAGTCCCATTCCCATGGATTGCCAGGCCAGGTGTCCAGACTGGATCTGTGCAGTCAGTTTGGTGAAAATTTGTTTACACATGTAGCCTTATGTACAGTGCCAAATCTCCCCCAAACATGGAAGCCTTTCATTGCTGCCTGCCTCTATGAACAACCAACCTCTTTATAAAGTGCTGAATAAATTAGAAGGTGTCAAATAGTAAGATGCTGTTCTGTCAGTGGGGAACATGAACATGATAATTTCATTACAGGTAATGGACTATATCATGGGTACTTAACCCTTAGCCCATGGGCCAGATCCAGACCTCAATACCATGCCAATCAGCCCATGGGGCTCCCCATGGGGCCAGAAATGTGGTGGCAAGGGAGTGATGGTGCTGCTCCCCTGCTACAAAATATCCAGACCAATGGGGAGTCCTGGGCCCTGGATGCTGGACTGGGCACCTTATCCCGGTGTGGAGGGCCAGATTTGGGGGGGGGGGAAGGGGGACACCAGGCCCTTGTGCCCAATCTGGCACATGCAGGTGGGAGGTGACAGGGCTGGGCCCCAGGACCTGATCCAGCTGGCAGACAGACCCCACACCACTCATCTGGTCCACAGGGTCAAAAGGTTTACCACCACTGGTCTACATTTCAAACAGTGAGCAGTGGTTTAGAGCACCCAGACTGACACAGCTGATGGAGTCCTGAGTTTCCTGGGTGGGTGCTTGACCTTTTCCAAAAATACATCCTCTGTGATTGGGCATTCAAAATCATTTGGAACTTTAACAGACTGGCCAATATATCTATATTATTGTATGGGATAAATTAATCATTATAGAGTCTCTGCCCAACTGAAGTAATTAAGGTGTAATGCTTTGGCATTGCTTGCTCCAGAGGAAAGTATCTTCTCCACCAGAGTGCCTGGTATCTTCAAAAGACTCAGACTCAGCCCTGTATTGTAAATTGTGTGGGAAAGGACAAAAGGGGCTTGGATATGCTTACTGCACTCATGAGAGAATCCAGTACGCTGACAGCAAATGCAGTTCCACACGCAAACGGCTGTGTGAGATACAGTTCTGTGTCGGGGTCGTCGTCATCATCTTGGTCCAAAAACTGAACATTTGAATCATTTACTGAAAATAAGAATACAAAAGAAAAAAAATAAGGGGCTTACTTGCCAGCAACATGTGACCTTACATATTACACAACCAGAAAGAAAAAAGAAACAGCATGTATCTCAAAACACAGACTTGTGTCTTTGACGTCACTGAAAATGAAATCAAAATTGATGTGAAAATGGCTACTTAAAAATCTGCAAGTCCTCATTTTTCTTGTATAGAAGGTGAAAATACCTGTGCTGTAAAAGGGAGTTTCTTGTCATCATTCTCTTGCACTTACAAAGAGATCCTTATAGCTTTGTTGTGGTACTGTTATGAGAGAACAAAGCCAGGTTCACATTGTGAAATACACCTTGTCTGTGAAATATTGGTTCCAGTCAAAGGCATCTGGTTAAATGTGATGCTTTGATTCTTTCTCCTGTGTGTTGATTAACTGCAGCCGTAGTTCCAAAGAGGGGAGCTCTCAGTTTAGATTGTCTCAAGTTAAATGGGAGAATGATATTTGGTGGTACTAGCTAGCAACTCTTCTTCAGGAGCAACTTTCATCCACATGGCTTCAGCAGCTTCATCATCTCCCTAACCACAAATGCTATTTCATTCAGTGAATGAAAATCTCTGCGCTAGGTTGCTTAGCAAAGAAAGACAATACATAATAATGTTCACTATTTAGATTATGTCTACACTACTAAAAATGGTCACTCCATAGCCATAAATCTCGAGCTCCTGCACACTGACCATCCATGTAAAATGCCTTATCTCGCCTTCCCTCAAATCACAGCAGTATTTAAAAAAAATAAAAGAACAGGGCTGTAGGGGACCTCAGGAAGTCATCCAGTCTACCTTCTGCTCATGGCAGAATCATCCGTGCCTAACCAGATACGTGTTTGGCTAACCTGCTCTTAAAAACTTCCAAAGATTAACATTCTACAACCTTTCTAGGTAATGCTCTCTAACGTTTAATAACCCCCATAGTCAGAAATTATTTCAAGTACCCAACTTAAATTTCCCCTTCTTCAATTTAAGACCATTGCCAGTTCTCCTCTCTTTATAAGCACCTTTCATGTATTTGAAGATTTAGCAAATCTACCTCCTTCCATTCCAATCTTCTCTTCTACAGACTAAATAATCCCAGGTCTTCCAATCTTTTCTCATAAATCACATTTCCTAAATTTCTCATAACTTGTTTGAGTTTCTGCTAGATTCTTTCCTATCTTTCCACATGTCTCTTGAAATATAGTTCAACTGAAGTCTAGCTGATGTTTTAAGGGCTCACCAGTGCAGGGGCCAAGGTAGAGCTGCCTCTAGTATGCCAGGCCCTGCAATGAGTTTAGTACTTACCTGAGCACAGCAGGTATAAACCAAGTCTGCTAATGGCAGTCCCACTGACGTTTGATCCTTCTGGACCCTACTTCCTATCCCACCTGCCTGTAACTGGAGCCATGTATAGAATTAGAAATAAGTAGTGGATAGACTGATTGAAGTAGTGGAAGGACTCCACTTGTTGGACAGTAATGTGAAGCTTTCTTGAGCTGACCTCTTTAGAAATCAATCTGCCAATGACTTGCCTCTCCTCTTATTCTTCAGATGGGCAATCATCATACGCTAATGTAAATGGGAAATAGTGTTTTGTATGGTTCTTGTTAGCTGAGGGCAACCATTGGGATCAGGCCAAAATGAAAGTATAATATGAATCTGTAGATATTTTGTTGATGATTAATGCTCATTTCCCTCCCTCTACCTCATACAAACAGTTCATACCTTGTTAGACATCTTATCAATTGTATAACTGATAAGTTATTTTATAAGTTATATAACCATTTTTTATTTCCATATTAGTACTCCTCAACACAAATGCATAGACTGCTTCCTTGTGTTACTAATATGCCTTTTAGTTTATTAAAAAGAACAAATTAATATTAATTTCCATTCAAGGATGGTAAATTATCAGTTCTGCAGCAACTGCTACTGCAGATCTTCAGCTCTTTGTGTATTGCATGTGTATTACTTACAGTATGAAATTCTATTAATCTTTGGGTGCATCTACATGTGCAATTAATGGGCCTGAATTTTCTCTGCAGAAAATTCAGGCTCATTAAAGCACTCCTGGGTGCATGTGTAGACATGAGCCCATGTTGGAAGCAAATTGTACCCGACATGAGCAGCCCAGTTTAGAGTTGTTCCTGCCCTGCTCTTCCCCCCTGCAGCAGCCAGGGGAGTTCCAGGCTCCCCTGAGAGCTAGCCCCTTGCTGTCCCAACTCTGGGGGCAGCCCCAATCTGTGTGTGTGTGTGTGTGTGGGGGGAGCTATCCCAGCTGGCAGGCAGCTCCCTACCAGTTGCAGGGAGATTGAGACCTGATCTGATCTCTGCAGTGCTGGGAGAGCTGTCCTGGTTTCTGGGCAGCTGCCTCCCAGCCACATGGAGATCAGGTCACATCCTGATCTCCACATGGCTAGAAGGCAGCATCCCACGAAGCCAGGACAGCTTGCTCTGCCCCCTGTGGCCCCTTGCTGCCTAGGCTGACTGGGAGCAATTTGCATTAGTTTAACATGCTGATTTCTAGTACATATATTTACAGGTAATCTATCGTGCAGTAATTGCTGCATACATGTAGATGGTGCCACTTTACTGCACGTGAGTTTAGTCTACTGTGTAGTAAAGCATCTTGTATATTAGACATACCCCATGTATATCGAAGCAGCAGCTTTCTAGTCACCTACCTGGTCATTTTTGACCTTCACTTTGTGCCTTGGACACACAAGCCTACACATGCAGGGATACAAACTGGCTGCATGCGAACACAACCGTGTGTATGCACATAAACCAGGTACACCTGAACCTAAAATAAGTCCCAGAAAAAAAGTGATGGGAGAAGGTTTTCCCATGATTTAGCTCCCAATATTTAAGTAGTTAGAGCATTCATCCCTGAAGCTAAATACCTTGGTTCTGAGTCCCCTTCATCTAGAGGGAATTAGAACCTCAACATCTCTGGCTTTTCAGGACAAAGCTTAAACCACAATGGCACAAGTCACATATTATTTCAGAACTCTCTCTAGTGCTCTTTGTATTGGGTAAAACAGCTAGAAGCAGGGTAGTGAGGAAGTTTATGCCCCGATGGGAGAAAATTCAAACCTTTCCAGGCTTGAACCCATTCCAGTGCAGCAGCCATCTAATTGAGCCACATATCCTTTACCTTGCACTCTTTCTCCTGGTCCCACATACCTCCTCCTCTTGGCTGCCCAGGGGAACAGTTTCAAAAGAAGGACTGGAGAGCATTCAAGCTATTACCTGATGTGCGGCCTAGCACACAGTATGCTACTTTACAAAACCAGGGAAATGCAGGTTCAAATCTCACTCTGGGTAAGAGAGGAGCTTAATCTTAGGCTCTGGCTTCTTGAGTGAGTGCTGTAACCATTCAATTATTTAGACTGAAACATTGGAGGCAACTTGTCTTCCTTCCTTCACAGTCATAGATTTATTGTTTCCTGCATCATTAATAAGATGCACGTACATATGCATGAGGGTTACACATGCATAACTTACCATGCACTATTGATGTATATGTCCATGATACAGGAGAAAAATAATTTCTGTCTGTCTGTGTGTGGCATTTATATAACTTAAATGCTACCACTTAGAAATCCATGGGTTAATAGAATCCATCCTTAATCTCTTAAGCTTAATGACAGAAGCCAAGGATGTGGTGTACAGCTAAAAATTCAGCCTCAGTTCCTCTGAAGCCAATGAGAGAATTGCCATTATCATTCAGTGACAATGGATTTTGGCCCCACTCTCTTCCATAACTGTACCTGCTGTTTGAACTACCTTCTTGGGACTTAAATGCACATTCAAACTACCTATGTTTAAACAGCCTATGTACTGCTGTACTTTTCATTAAAGGGTCTCAAAATGCTTAACCCTCACTACAGCCTTTTTGCAGCCCTTTTTACAGGAATTAGTAGCCTGATTTTACACATAATGTAAATTGAGGTACACTAGTTGCAACAAAACCAAAAACGTACTGTAACTCAGTAGCAGAGATTGGACTAGAACCTTCGAGTCCTAACTACCTACCTATCTACATACCAACCAGCCAACCAACCAACCCTCCTTGTCCTGGTGTAACCATTCCAAACGAATGTTTCTCAACATTCATGTATACAGAACATGGTTACTATATGAAGCAGATGAATTTTATCTTTATAAATAGCTCCATCTACAATAATATTATCATTGTGCAAGAGGCATTAATTTATTCTCAGGCTCCTACAGCCAAACACAATTTGAAAGCCTGCTGTACCATTTCAAAATATACTTTTTAAATGTTACGCCTTAGTTTAATTTGTCAGTGAGGAGTGGTACTATTGACAGTAGCATTGTTTTCTTGCTTATATTTGATGGATTTGTAAGACTAATACCTGACTTGGACATTGGCTTGCTAGCGGTACGTGGTGCCAGTCTCCAAGGTATAGCAAATCTTATGTGAATTCCACAAGTGTAATTTTAGACTCAATATCTTTATCCTGATGCAAGTTAGTCTGCTATGCTTTCTATGAAAGGTCTCTAGGCTAGAAGGGGGTAGGTTTGAATGTGCAGCACTAACCACAGGAAATGCTAATCAAACACTTCTCTCAATCCCTTGTGAAATGTTAGTTCATTGAGAGAGTAGGGTAGAAACTGAGCTGCTTTTACAGCTTCAGAACCCGAGCTTCTAAGAAAAGGCCTACCCCCCAAAACAAACAAACAGCCCAAGGGAAGGTACAATACTGGGGTTGCTTTTTTGAAATTTTTCATTTCTTCTTTGACTTCCTGTGAGAGCTGTTAAGACATGTCAGTCAAATTGACAATAGGCTGAAATAAAAAAAAAAAAGAGAGAGGGGGGAGAGAG
Organism: Alligator sinensis; assembly: GCF_000455745.1. Classification (NCBI taxonomy): domain Eukaryota; kingdom Metazoa; phylum Chordata; order Crocodylia; family Alligatoridae; genus Alligator; species Alligator sinensis. The sequence goes on from NW_005841852.1 coordinate 5,255,159, forward strand.
GGGCAACCAGGCCAAAGAAAATGGATCAGTGAGAAGGTGCTATGAAAACAGCCGGCAGGTCAGACGAGTGTGATCAAAGGTTTACTGATGCTGCGTGAAAAAAAAAATCATTAAGAAAGGCCAGAACAAGACAGTCAATTTCAACCAGAACCACAAATAAAACACATTCAAAGCGGTGCCATGAGGGTAGCCCCTCTGATACAGCCAGACAAATAAAGAAAAAAGCCGATGACAGTAGGAACAACACCACCACTAAACCAACAAAGGAAAACAGTGATGTGAAGGAAAAAGGCACTTCTTACCCAGTTCAGTTATCATTAGAATGTGGGTTCCACTGTTTTTTTCCTGACTGATTGAAACCAAAGGCAGAAGTTTGCCAGGCTTAGCTAATGAGTAAAGTAGTTAGGGGGAAAAAGAAAGTACAGAAGAGAATAAAGTAAGGGAAAAAAGACAGGTAAGGCTCCAAGAACACAAAACTGAAACATAAAAGGACAAAGGACCACAAATTAAGTTGGCATCTGCCATGAACAACAGAACAGTTTCTGCACTTCATGTCATAGCACTCAACAACATAAATATCCACAGGGAAAGCAGCAATCGGATTCCAGTTATGGTCATCCCATTGTCAAGGATATTGGGTTTACTATTATATACACCTTGACTACACCAAATTAAGTGGTTTTAGAATGTGAAGAGTAGCCTTTTACCATTGCATAAAGGCAGCAGAGGTCTGCTTGCATTTTATGCAACTTTTTAAAAGATTGTCCCAAAGAATCATGAATATTCAGAGCAATAGATCAAAACCAGCATCTTGTTTGACATACTGCATGTTCAAGAAAATGCAAAGTGAAAACCCATAGGAAAGACCTACATAACGATCAGCTATTCATTAGAAAGAAAAGTGTCCCCTAATATCTCCTGTGCAAGAATCATTCAAAACAATTAACTGGAGGTGTCATAGGCTATAGAACAAGTAACTCTCCCAAGTTTTGGCTGAAAGGGAAGGGCGAAAATATACAGGAAAACACATTAAAAGATATGTCTTTGTTTTGCTTACCTAGCTCTGTTATAATAGGGATGTTGATTCCTGTTGTGATGGAGGGCTGACGTAACAGGCCATGGACTGGACTATTGTCTGGAGATGACCTATCCATCCCTGGTGGCGTAAACCCTATGGGAGACATGTTACAAAGAAATTACAAGGTAACAAACTGCAAGACAAGAAAAAGAATGAGTCCTTTCAGACTGACCCAAGTGACAGAAACAAGTATTGCAGGAATTTTGTATTAGAATTTAATCATCAGAATAATAATAACAACAGTAGAAATAATCCAGAAAATATTTGACAGTACTTTCATCATAGCTTCCTGTAAATATGGATGCTCAAATTGATCACTGTTACATATTGTTTATAACCAGTTAATTTACTATGCTCAACTCATGAAATGGCAGATTTTGTCTTGAGACCACTAAAGCTTGCAATGTAAAATGTGTACATTGAAAATAACATCCCAAGCCATTTTATTTTGAAGATTTTGTTTTCTTATGCATATTTCAAAGACCCCTAACTTTAAGCATCTTTCTGAAGTCTCAACCAACATTTCAAGGCTTTAAAAAATCATTATTGAACACTTTTAGTAGTTTGTGGATCTACTTACTAATACTTAGGGTTGACCTAAACACAGTGCTGGGAGACATAATTACATTTTATAAATAGTTACTAAAAAATAGGGTTGGGTATTTGACCAGTCAAATAAAATTTGGTCAATTCACTGGTAAAATATTGATCAAAAATTGTAAAAAAATGCCAATAGGTCCAAATAACACACAGAAAAAGCACAATGTTCCATTAAGAAATGTGTCAAACAACAATAAAAATCATAGTAGTTTTTTTGTAAAATTGCTATAATCTTTAGTCAAAAAACTATGCAGTCAATAGATTGCCTTGACAACTCTATCAAAAACATTATGAAGTGCAGTGAGTACTCAATTTCCACTCAAACATTTCAGAACCAGCATAGTCCTTGTGAGAGCCGGCATCCTGAAAATAACCGGATTTAAGGAACCACTAGTTTAAATTCAGTGAAGCGGGGCAGAGAGAGATACAGGGATACTTCCATACAACAGTATGTTGGGGCATGATATGGACAAAATACAGACTGGGAGAAGAACCACCTCCTGGGAAACTGGGGAGATCATCTTGGGACACACAAGTTCCATCCTTATGCTATGTGGATGGTTCCATCCAAGTTCCTACTGGAAAATCCCGGCAGTGAGTAATTTTTAACTTACCATTTTTATCAGAAATTTCTCAGGCAAAGTATTTTCTTAGGATGGAGTCAGAGCTTAAGTAAGGAATCACTCAATTACCGATTTAAACAAAAATTCAACCTAGAGTTGGCCTGGTACTTCTTAATAAAGATTTATATCCCATGACTCCCCCCACCCCCACATAAAAATAGTAGGAAGGATTGGAATGTCCCTTTTACATCATCCTGAAAGAAGTGGAAATGAAACACAAAGTTGGTGTGAGGGCTTCACTTCCCCCATACTGCAGCTGTTTTTTTCTTTGAGCAAGAACTTGTCCACTAAAAATAGGAATGATGCCAAACTAATTACATTATCAGTTGCTGAGTGGTCATTACATACTAGGCCAAATTCTTGCCAAATTCTTGGACCTCACATCTGAGAAGAAAAGACAGATTTCAAGCGTTTGTCATTACGCACCTGACCTAGGTTTGACTCCTCCATATGCTGCCTTTGAGACATGTGGAGTTAAAGATATTCTACTGACTTCTCACAGCACGAAAACTGGCCCAGTGGGCTAATTCATTTATACGTGCATCTGCTATCAGTTCTGAAATGAGCTGATACAATAGTACCCACTACTCTGTCTTCAATTTGGATGATAACAATTAAACCACACGATAAAAGAAATCCCCATATGAATTTTTATAACACTTTGTAATCTGATGTCAGTTCCTTACCTAGATTTCCACTCCCTATCACTTTCTTCATAGTAGTAATTACCACTTAGAAATTTGATTTAAAATAAAATTAAATATAAAAGGCATTAAACCTGGACACCCTCCCGCCCTCCCCCTGCCCCCATTTCCATCCTGCTGTTTATTGGCAATACGATTTGATTTTTTTTAAACTCATGTTGAGTGCTTTGTGCCCAAACTTGTAAAGTGCTGGCTTTAGATGGCAATGGATGCTTGGATCATAACCTACCTGGAGCATTTGCCTAAGATGGTACAGTACCACTCATAACATCCTTTAGACTGAACTAATAGAATTAGAAAAGCAGCTACGAATTGTGGCATATTGTAGAAACGTACATGGAATAACAACAAACAATCAACTAAGATGAAGATACAAATCTATGAGACTTCTGTGCTATCATTCTTGCTTTATGGTTCAGAAATATGGACTACATATGCTAGGCATATCAGGAGACTGAACAGTTTCCACATGAGATGCCTGCACAAGATCCTGAAAATAAAGTTGGAAGACAAAATGTCAAACACAGAGATGCTGGATCATGTAGGACTGACACACTTAGAAACCTAGACCTTTTATGCATACATCATGATCTACAAGATTGATGGTAGCCTATATATATACCGAACAAAGAGGATGTCTATGTCCAACCCCTACACAGGCCTTTGTTTAGCCTATATAATCTTCCAGAGACTATACCTTGAACTCTCCCTTCACATTTTTGAGAAAGTTTGTAACTGCTTGAAGCTTGTGAGAGCTTGAAGTGAATGGAAGGGAAAAAGATAGAAAGGGATTTGGTGTGTGATGTCTATGAGCCTATTTGAACACAGAGTTCTTGGGAGCAGGTGCAAGGGCAGACTAAATCAAGGAACATTACTTAGCATTTATTGGAATCCATTCTCCCAAGCCAACATGGAAAAAGTGGATTGAACACCCAGAGGCATAACAGGGCATCTCCATCTCTAGGGTAGCTGAGACACACCAAGGAGAGCATGTAGTGATCACAGTGACACAATCAGTCATGAGTGTGGTTGCAGCTATTTTTGTGCTCTCTCTACTGCCCGCCGCCAGTCAGTTACAGACATCCTGTAGGCACTTACCTCATCATTACTACAGCCAAGGCAAAAGTGCAAGTGAAACTTGTCAGGGAAGGTAGAGACAAAACTAGCAAGGCTTATTATGAGACCTGAGACCTAACCACTTGCACAGGCTATTAATAGATGAAACAGCTAATTAATTAACCTTTTGTATGCTGTACATGTAGAAGAATTATAATCAGTGAACTATTACCCGCCTGTAATTTATGCTATGTACTTACAATAACTTATGTTACTGTAAGCATTAGCAAGGAGGTGCCAAACTAGACTGTGAAGTCAATAAGAGGTCCTTATGTGCACCTTTCCCAAACCAATGGATAACTGGCTCAGAATGATTTCCCAGAGTCTCAGAAGAAACAAACAAACCCAAGACCGAAATATTGAACTGCCCAATTAGCAGAAAGAGCCTACAATGGCAAAGGTGTCATAGGTTATGTGAGCAAGGAAAGGAAAACCTCCTAAGCATGAAAATTGGATTTGCTAACAATTAGGACCAAGGGAATGTGAATAATAAGTCCTGAAGTCATGCACTAGTTCAGCCCCTTGTCATATCTGGGAGGAAAGGGGGGTTATGTGCAACATTTGGGGATTTTAAATGTAATACTAATGATTTCAGAACATGGATTCACAAGCTTTAATTCCCACCCTTTTTATCAGTCTTAAGCATGGACCCCTGGATTCAAGCTGTACCAGCAATTCTTTGGAGAGCCATCTCCTCTGTGCTCCAGCTTTGAAAACAGTTGGATGATTTCTTATAGGAGAAGAGTCTTGGCTAACAAGGGGCCTTGGGCTTGCTTGATCCAGACATCAAAGAGGCAGGAATGTTATTTCTGGAGAAGAAGAAGATGAAGTAGGACTGTTCTTTATATTTGAAAGTTATATGCTACCACATATTATATGTTGGAGAGCACATTGTGATAACACCAGATCTTGTGACACAATATCCAAACACTACATATGCTGTTCTATTGCTTTCTCACACAGCTTGTAAGTCCTTTTTGCATATTCTTATAACAAGGTATTTAGCAGACATGCTGGAATCTGAGAGCACCACACCATGAGTACTTCTGCTGTGGCCTCAAATTTACAACCTCTGGCCTGTTGACTATGCACCTTAGCACCCACACCACTCCAGCCTCCTCACTAGCTTAGTGTTAAGTCAAACATTAAGATAGCCAGGTCCTCTGTACAGAGAATTAAAGTGCCAGCTGCAAGTCTTACAGAGCCTGCAACTTATCTGAGGATAGTGAAAATGACCCTGGTTCCACAGTACATGAAGAATAGTAATGACACCATGTACCACTGCTGTTCAGACTATCCTCAGAGGCCTTGCTTCATTCTTTTCTCCAGAATCATCTCTACCCTTTGTGACACTGCCTTCTTTTTGCCTATTGTCCTGATGGCTACAAGCAAAATGTGTGACTCAGTGGCTAAGGACAGAAATGACATATTATAACCTGTGTAAGTGATCAGAAACTCGTTCAAATCTGGAACACAACAAGTTTAGTGTGCATAAACTGCTTTCAAAATGGCCAAAACCAGTTTAACATAAACCTGGATGGATGTAGTATTAGACTTGATTGATTGAGGTTAGAATGGTTTATCAAACGTCTGCACCAGATCCCCTCCAAGTTCAAGTTAACTCAAAGTCTTCCAGGATGTTTTACACCTCACTGGAAACCCCACCCCCCGGCTTGCAGGGTGGGCAGGCCCGAGCAGGGGGGCGTGCTCTAGTGCTCCTCAGCTTGTGGCCTGGGCCACTGCAGGCATATAGTTCAATTTCTGGAATCAAAAGTGAATGTCTATTCATTTGCTTATCGGCTCAACCTATGCAGCTTAGACTAACCTGCAAAGATTAAATCGATTCAGCCTCAGGGTTTTTGAGTGTTTATACTTAGCCAGTGTGACATGCCTCTCAATTCTATACTTCCCCCCCTGTTCAACCTACAAGGCTATTTGTAGCCACCTCTAATTCTTCACATAGTTGTCTTCCTTGCATGGTATTAAATGACTGAAGTAAATGTGGCATTTCTGTTAGGTGCAGACTATCAGGAGCTCTGTAATCGCTGGATACATGTATAGTGCATTCTGTATGAAAGGCGGAGAGCATATTAAAGGTGTTTTTCTTTTCTCCCTTGAAAAGTAGTTTTGTGCCTTGATATTTTTTTTGGTTTTGGAATCTTTGAGAAATAGCCAATACTTTGATTTGTTTCCTTGATCACACATTATTAGGATCAGCAATAGACATCTGACTGGAATCTTCTACTTAAACAGGGAACACTTGTGTAAGCAAAAAAGAAATCAGAAAAGGAAAAGTCAGAAAAATCAGGGATATTTTATGCGAGTGTCCAGTAGGCAATCAGACCATTCATCCAACTCTGAGAACCCATTCTGTTTGTAGCCTGCCCCCCAAACAGTAATATAAATTAAGAAAGAAAGATAGAAAGAAACAAACTCCTAAAATGTTTTATCAGAAATTTCATTTAAAGGTATGGAAAACTACAACTGACAGCTGTGCAGATTCAGTGAATGTGACATTTTTGACTTTCTTCAAGTTGACAAGTAAACACCTTAAATCGGTAATGCTATATACATAATACATGGTCTGTATTTTGACATCCATCATCAAATGCTGACTTGAGAAAACACAGGTTTGTGCGTCAAGGAATAGCACCCATAAAAAGCAGGGAGAAATTCAGGTCACAGAGTATTAGGAAATCTCTATTTCATTATAGATCCAGAAACAAGCTCAGTCATCAAATTTAAGATCCATTTTCAGTTGTGAAAAGATTCAATTTTTTCACATGGAGCCTTCCTTTAAAATGCTATGCTTTCCTCACAATACTTTTTCATATTCCATTTTCTCCTTCAATCTACAAACCTTGCTCAGAAACCAAGAAAAAAAAGAGGCCAGATTGAGATAGTGATCTTCCTAACCACAGTGGTGCCCTTGCCCAATATTTGGCTAGAGAAGCATGAGCTACATTCATAAAATAGAATTAACAATGAAGGTGAAATGCATATCACTGACTGCCTGTCTTGTATGCACACCAGCCCAGCCTCTGGCTTCTTTACTTTACATTCCATCTAGGAAGAGCACGCACCAACTGCTGAAACTTCCTTAGCCTGACGAAGGGTTTTTGAAGCCAAAAGCGTTCTTAAAAATTGTTTTCCAACTATTTAAGTTGGTCTAATAAAAGATATCAGATTCACCGAAAGAACCTTGTCTGCCTATAGCCTGTGAAAAGCTTGAGAATACATGGCTTGACTAAGTGAACAGGATGGCATTTGCAAGGATGAAAATGCTTTCTCCACAAGAAGGGATCAGGCTGCAGATCAACTGTGCAAGAAGTTCATGGTAGTTATGACATCCAAAAGGAACCAGAGCCTACCTCGCTTACGCATCTGGCAATGGTTAGGTGACCTTCTGACTATGCTCCTGCTGTGCCCATAGAACAGATGAGTACTGCTTCTTCATTGCAGAGAGAGAGCACCTTAGTGGTCCTTGTGGCTAGCTTCTTCTTTTCATAGTTTAGAGCAAAATGCAGCAAACATTTAGCAGCACAGAGAAAACAAGGGAGAAGGCTGTGAGGCAACCAGGAGCAGAGCAGAGCAGAATTTTTGTGGCTTAGAGGGCTGAAAACAAGATAGCCACCGGGGCTATTAAGAAGAAGCCCTGGGTGGCATACAGAGAAAGGGAAAAAGGACAAGGCTCCTACAATTGCTAATTGCCCTGCCCCAGGGGGATTGACCTAAGAAGCCATTGCAGGCAAAGGGCAGACAGCTGGCAGGGATGATGGGACGAATGAGAAATTCCTGTGCTTGAGCCAGGTGCTAAGTGCTAGGTCTGGCCGAAAATTGGACACGGTACTCCAAATGTGGCCTCACCAGTGCAGAATAGAGGGGAATGATCACTTCTCCCAATTTGCTGGCTGCTGGGCAAGTTTTTCTGAGCTATGCTTTGAAGCTCCCTGCTTGATATATATCCTTCATCCTTCTTCCCCTTTCCCCTTGTTTAACAGAAACAAAATGCAATCATTAAGCTATGGTATACTTCAGGTAATGTTTGAGGGGAACATTCTCTCTGGCAAACGTAAGCAATATTCACCCAGCACACTCTATGGAGAGAAAGATAATTTTACTGAAATTGTTTCCCTTTTTACCAGAAAGAATCGTAAAGTGAAAGCTCATACTTTGTTGATTCTTCCTCCAGATTTCTCAATACTACAGCAATTTCAGAAGGTTCTAATCAAACGTTTGTCTAGGTCACTGAATTCCTTTGCCTTAGAATTTTCTTTAAAGCTGATAAAGCTAAGGTGAATTTATATGTCCTCGCAGGCAGCACAGCATTCTTGCTTCATGTGCATCTGTCATTGCAACACACAATGTACTTCAAGAGTCCTAATCAGTGTCTTCTTATTCAGTCCCTAGAGTCTACGGTAACTAGGAAATGTTCCTGCAAAAAAAACAACAAAACAAAAACAAACAAAAAACCCGGATTTTTAAAAGGCTTTGCAGTGCATCAAGAGAAGTAAAGAGACAAAACCAATGGAAGTCACTAATAGAATGCCTGTCAGGTTACTAATATCCTTCCACCATCTTGCTGTCTTCTAGTGACCCACGCCGGAAGAGTAAGGGCTCAGTTTTGATTTGTAAAGTGCATGGAGAATGCCTAATACAAGGCACTGTCAGTTCACATTGTCTGTATAATGCTGAACATAAGATTGATAATAGCATCAGAAGAGCAAGTTGCCAAACTATTTCACTATCTGGAACATGTTTTAATGCAAAATGGTCTTATGGCGACTTCTGTCAGCATTTCCAGTCTCATGAATGATCTCCTCTATCATTCCCAAGGAAACAACTTCTTCGTGTTAATTTTAGCTGCTGCAAAAGCATAAAATGTAGGTATGCTATCTTCAACATACTACATATTTCCTGTCTTATGCTCTTCACTTTATTTCTGTACTATGTGTTTGGTTACCTCTTCTCTCTCAGCACTATGGTATCCATTGGTGATGCATAGGGAGTGCCCCAGTCAGCAAGTGGTGGTTGGGACACTTCCCACCCCCCACCCCACTGGCAATCTGGTGCCCTCGGGAGGCACCAGTCTCCGCTGATGGTATCTGTATATACATCCCTAAACTTGCCAGCCCTCGTCTTGCTGGCCATTTCTCTCCTCCTGCGGCTCTGTTTCCTCTGCTCTGGTGAATCCAGTCCCTTCATCACCTCTGTGCAAAAGATATTGGGTTGAACCTAGGTACTCTTAAATGCATTTAGGCTTTTTTTGCCATGAAGAACCTCAAGAGCTGCAGAAGTAGCTGAAAACAAGGTTGGGCCAGTGCCATATACCATTTAGCTCTCCTTGGGCATGTCTACATTTGCACTTTAATGTGCATCAAAGAATCACAAAAAACTGTAGGTGTCTATACACATGCTCCAGTGTATGGAGGGGGCACTCTAATTAGAGTGGCACTGAATGCTGCTCTAATTAAAATGCCTCGAGTCACGCATTTTCAACATCATTTGAACTTTAGTTAAAGTGCCCCCACCACCATTTTGAAACATGGGGATTGTGGTGGGCCAGTAGGGGGTGCTCCTGCACTCAGCCCCCCCATCTCACTGTGCCCGACCACCTTCCAGGCTCTGAGTGCCTCCCTGGGGGCACCTCACATCTGGCTGACCCCCTTCCTGGAGCATACCTGCTAGCCTGGGGGTAATGGAGTGATCCTAGCTCTGTGCCCCCTGGGAAATGCAGGTCTAGTAGCCCTTGAGGATACTCAACCCACTTCAAGAACTTGGGGTGCTTCCCTCAGTCTGAAGCACAATTACTGGTCTCCCTTAGACAGCCGAACCAAGGGGGCCTCAAGCCATAATCTAGACCCACTCCCAATAAGTCTCCCATGCTAGATATGAAGGAAAATGTTATTGGTTACAAGCAGTAGGTTTAGAATAGGGTACAGGGTACAGCAATATCAGAGAAATCACATAGAGCAAACTGGCATAGCTGGGTAGCCTTTGATCACACATCTCAGTTACTGCAAGCTATATATATATAGTTAGATCTCAGGTACCTTACTCACAAGTAACATCCAGAGACAGGTGGAGATTACCTCTGGAGGCAGGCAGTTCAGTGATCATGAGTTTCAAGAGAGAAAGCAAGTTTCAGATGGGCCAGCTCCTCTCTGAGTTTTCATCATAGCTCCTGTCCCTCCTTTTGGGCAGTCCTTAACTTATATAGACCTAATAACCTCATTTACCTGGTCCAATGGAGGCCAGCACCTGTTGGCTGCCAGCCAACCAATTTGAAATGCATCACTGGTTGCCAGGTAGACTCGTCGAGTCTCTAGCCCCCCCCCCCCCCCCCCCTAGCCCCCCCCCCACTCCCCCCCCGCCCCAAGTCAGGTTGGCATTGCTTAGAACAATAGGGATTGTAAGCCCCACCCAGGTATGTGATGCCAGTCACGTAGGCAGAGGAAGCAGGTTTTCCCCCTCCCTCAGGAATGTATCCAACTCAGGGTCACATGAAGAGATAGGGTAGAGGAGTGACCATGGTAACCAAATTGTCAGGTAGCAGAGTTTTGGGGAGAGACAGGATGGTATTCTGCCACAGGGATGCTGAATACATGTGATGCAGAGACTGCTAGAGCTTGCTAATTAGCATGTTCCAGCAGATTCTATTAATAGAGTCTGCTCCAACGTGTGCTAATTAGCATGAGTCAGAGTAGAGGTCTATCACGTGTATAGGTGCCCTGTGCTCTTTAGCTAATGAGCATTAAAATACACTAATTTGCACTTTTCTTGTACCTCACAATGAGAGGTGCTAGATTTAATGTGCATTATCTAAAGTGCATTGATAAACATGTAGATTCGCCCCTTGTGTCAGCATGAATACAAGAACCCAAAATACTTCATATAGTATAGGTTGATTACATTACTATGAGAAATTTCAGTCTCTGCTTTTCCAACCTTAATGTTGTAGCTATAGTTTCTCTAAGCCGTTTTCATTCTCCATTTAATATATGCTAAGCTTTCTTAGATCAGTATCCTGTTTCTGCTACTCTAAACACTAAGGGTTTAATTTTTATGGTTGTAAATGTAGTAGCATGTATATAAATATGCAGATTTGCAACTCTGATGCTTAAAAAATACTTGGGGTCAACTCTTAGGAATGAAGGTATAATCAGGCCTAACAGCATGTTGTGTTCTATCAGCTCTCTAGCAACTCAACTTTTTGGCAGGTTAGCACTATTGGCTTACAAATGGTATTTAAAAGGTTTGCTTTCTGAGAATTGGCTTACCGGTATATATATATATATGTATAATAATGGTTTAAGATGGGCAGCAGGGGTTAATTGATTTCTAAAGAACCTGTGTCTCACACACACAGTTTCTCATAGCCCTGAAAGCAGACAGGCTGTCTAACACAACAAGGCCAACAGATAGACACATAGCCTAAGAATTGAAGAGGCATGCCATAACATGAGCATTCAAGGCAGACTGGCATAGGCAACTGGTAGGGGGTGCACGTGCCCTCCTGACGGCTGACACTGATCCTGTCGGTAGGGCTGGTGCCCCCCAACAGGGCCGCTGCTGCTGGCGGCTTCTGCGGGTGCCCCCCCCCCCCAGATTCAGGAGGCACCAGTCACTCATGCTGATGGGTTGTCTAACACGACAAGGACACATAGTCTAGCAAACAGCCTGGGAACCAAGGGAGTATGTACCATACAGCCATAACACAAGATAAAGTGACACTGGCTAACGAGGCCTCAGAGCAAGGGGACCTGAGTCCTGGTTTTGGGGGGAACAGATCAAATAAGGAGAAGGCCCAGAAAGCCCAAATGAATTTTTGTGCATGGGATAAGTTTGGAATGTGCTGACGACACGGTACATGGACAGTGTGACCACAGAGAGACAACCAACCAGAGATAACCATAGATCAAGAGTCATGAGGAGTCAAGTCAGAAAGAGAATACAAAAACAGAGACTTGAGAGTAAAAAAGGGTCTTTCACTGTCCCTTCCTTTGTCCCATCCCTCCCCATCCTTCTCTCAGAGAGGGGTCCCTGTCCCTGTCTCCTGGGAAGGATCCCCAAGGCCACCATTGAGGGCACACAACCAGTCTGTCTCATACACCCCATCTCATGGGGGGGGAGGGGGGAGGGGGCTCGACATCCCACCTCCAGACTGCTAACATGCCATGCTGATATCTGACACCTAAGAAAGAACCTCAGAGTGGAGGCTATGTCCTGGCCAGATGTACTTTGATGACAGCCCTAGGATTTGGTAAATATATAGAATTGCTTGATCGTTTGTATTGTTTCTTTTGTGTTATCAATGTGTATCAATAAATTTGCCTATTATTGACTGGAAAGGTTGTAGTTGGTCTGAGGGTTGGGGGGTGGATCCCTCCCTGAAACAAGACCTCTGGGTCCTAAATCGAGAGCCAAGAAGCACAGGTCAGCTTACCTATATGATGGGAAATCCAAGTGAGTTTGAATTGTAATAGAGCAAAAAGAAAGACATATTTGCAAAACCAGATAAATCTGGGGTCAACTAATAAAATCCTATATTGACAAAGAAGGGCAATTAGAAGTTAACATGTGTAGAAAAGATAGGAATAAGAAAGGATTAGTGAAGCTAGATTACAATGGGAGGTTATGGACAAATGTACTTTTTAGCCACATTAGAAGGGGAAGGAAGCTAATTCAGCAGCCATTATACTGTCATTGCTACATCTCTAGCAAGTCAGCTAAATCACCCTAACACTGACTTTGAATGAAGCAGGGTTAAAAAATTGGAGTGGTTTTGCCACAGTTAATGTTATAGAATCACGCAGCTATAAGAGTTGTGTCATCACCATTTATACTAGTGTTCTTTGATACTGATACAGTGATTACAGCTGAGCCCAACTGGTAGGTCAACCATAATCCACAGAAGGACTGTTCCCCCAAAACAGTCAAGGAGACCTGAGTCCCGGTTTTGGGGGAACAGAATGTGGAAACATCCCTATGTGCCTCCTGTTTGTACATAATTAGATTAATATTGCCTAACAAAGATCAAGCTTTGGTTAAGGCCCTTGTAGCCATGTAAATAATCCTAGCATATTTGGCCCTATAGTAAGAACCTGGTGTGCTGCGTAAATTTGGTGAAATAAATGAAGCTGTCTTTCAGTTTCCAAAGATAGGTGTTCAGTAAGAAATGGTAAAAGGGAAATCTCACTGTTAAAAATGATCTATAAACACATGTTAGAGAAACATCCTTCTTAACTGCATGTACCAGATAAAAAAAAAATTCTCATTAGTGAGAAAACAGAAGCAAAGGTAGAGCTGTCATTGCAACCAAGGATCAATAAAAACATTTTGATAAGTAAATGTAACCATGCTCTGCAACACATGATTGGCAACTGCTGAAAAATTATACAAATTTCCCATTGCTGCTTATGAGAAAATTATGCAGATTAGAATTTGATTAGGTTTATATCATGAGACTCGATTTGGATTTTTAATCTATTAAGCTCCAATAAATGAGGCATCTGAATTGCTCCCCTGGGCAGCAACAGTAATAACCATAGCAGTCATTTTTTGCACTGTGTGTTCTGACAATTTCTTTAGCAGATGAAGCTAAGAAAATTCCACATTACTTTGTAACATCGGCAAAAATTTCAGGTATATGCTGTGGGGAAATGGATTCTTACAAAGTGCTTAAACAGAGATTTTTGTTAACATCAACATCCGTTCTTTTGTACTAGCAATATTGTTTTTCCATCATCTTGCATTTATTTATGGTTGATTTCATGATCTGTCTCAGTTAAATAGGGACTGCAGACTTGTAAATTATACTAAACTTGGAACCGAGTTAAAAGTAAGACCCTAATAAATGCTCTATAGGATGAGTCAGAACCAAAATTCCAGATCCTGATCATGCTTTGGGGGACTTCCAAGATCAAAACTTACAGGACTGGGCTTTATTTTCCTTAAGGGGAAAAAAATTGAATTGGAATCCTACATCTGAACTGTCACAAACTTAAGAAACAGTTTGGATTCAGAATAGGACCACCTCTGATTTCCACCCCAAGTATTCCATGGATGGCTCTCAGGAGGTTTACAGCAGTATAATCTACCTACAGCTATCTAAAAGCCTTGTTCTGAATGCAGCCATGCTATTAAAAGTTACATTCCAAATAAATGTGGTCAACCAAACAGTATATTATACCAATACGCAAATCCATCCAGAGCCATTCATCAGCAGTGCTTCATTCCTCTGTACCTATCCCTCAGTAAAACACCATCACCAATTTTAATAGATAGATGTGGCAATGCCACTCACTCCTCAAGGATCAAACATTTGGAAATGATTATGTTAAAAGCACATCCATACATTTTCCCTCAGAGCTAAATGCTTTGACTAAGGGAGCTGGATTTAGTGATATGTTTGGGCCTGGGAATTCTGGTAAAAGAAGGCACAATGAAAAAATGTTTCCTTCAAACTTTGAGTAATACAATTAATACAGTGCACTTGGCCTAATGCAAAGATTTTGTATTATGTTAGGAATCCCTACAAACAACCAGCCCAGATGCCAAAGCAGCCACATATGTGCTCTCAGCTCCCCTCAACTGCGGCGGAGCGGAGCAGCTTGATCGGCAGACAAGGAGCAACTACCAAGCAAACTGGGGAGAGTGAAGGGAGGGGCAAAGAACTGGGCCAATGGTAGGGGATTGGGAAGGGTTTTTTTTCATCCATCTCCATATAGCCATGCTGGGCGGGAGCCATGCTCTTGAGCTGGTTGAACAGGCTGGGCAAACAGGCACGCTCTTCAGGGGTGCGCCGGAGTTGGTGCGGCAGTTTGTGCAGTGGGGAGAGCAGGAAGGGCCTGATACTCCATCTGTCATAGTTGGTGGCTTCAGACAGAGTCCTCAGGTGAGTGCATATGAGGGAGTCTTTAATGGGGGTGGTGACTCGGAGTGCAGCCAGGGACCCTGCCCTGATGCTGCCTCCCAACTGGGGCTCCACTGAGGCCTCCACCCAGACAGATCCATTGGGTGGATCAGTGGCACCCGGGCCGCCTCCTTGCAGGGGTTGCATGGTGGGTCCTCGAGGGCCTGGGGGTAGTGGGAGGGCCAGGAGTCCCTTCACCTGTCCCACATGTGCCTGGATTGAAGCCCTGGAGGGGCAGGTGTGGAAATTCCAGGCAGAGGTCAGCAGGCTGCAGGGGATCAGAAGAGGAAGAGACTGGTGGGTACGTTCATTCTCTGCAGGATCACACACCTGGAGGGAAGGCATCACAGGAGGGAATCCATGCAGCCAGATGGTAGACAGTCACCTCGAGTGATGGACATTGCACAGCCAGGGTAACTCCCTCAGTGCAGCTGGAGAATGGATATGAGGCCCTGGCATCACTGGTAGAGAGCACAGCAGTGGAGGCCACACTCACAGCCACCACCAAGCAATCTGAGAGAGAACCATGCAGCCGGAGAAGACAACAGGTCATCGTGGTGGGTGACTCCCTCCTGAGAGGAACAGAGGGAGCCATCTGCTGCCCAGATCCCACAGTACATGAAGTATGCGGACTGCCTGGAGCCTGGATTCGAGACATCACAATGAGGATTCCAGACCTGATAGGCTCCCCAACTACTATCTCATGGTCCTCATCCATGTGGGAGTGAATGATGCGGCCTGAAGTAGTCCAGGCAGGGTCCTGAGTGACTACATGGTGCTGGGAGCCAGGCTCAGAGGTTTGGGGGCACAGGAGGTCTTCTCATCCATCCTCCTAGTCAATAGCTGTGGATAGCACCACAGCAACTGCGTTAGAGAGGTCAACTCACAGCTACAGAGCTGGTGCCATCGTGCGGGGTTTGGATTCTTTGATCATGACCTGCACTTCCAGGTTAAGGCCTTGTTTTGATGAGATGGGCTACATTTCTCTCCAAGAGGTAAGAGTCTGTTCTTTTACAGGTTGGCTGATCTCCTACGCAGGGCTGTAAACTAGGTTCGTTGGGGGACAGGGATGTTGACAACAGAGTGAGGCCAGGAACGACGAACTACAAGCCAGGCACTGGAACAGTCCAAGTAAGTCCCAGGGGCCCTGCTAAGCATCAGAATGGGGAAGAAGTAAGGGAACCTATTGCAGGGCTTAGATGTCTCTATTCTAATGCTAAGAGCATAGGGAATGCACAGGAGGAACTTGTACTCCTGCTTGCAAATAAAGAATTCGACTTGGTTGGGCTAACAGAAACATGCTGGCACCCTACCCACAACTGGCGAATAGGCATTGAGGGTTACAGGCTGTACACACAGGACAGAGTGGGGAAAAAAGCGGGGGCTGGGAGGGTTGGGGTGCATTGCTCTCTATGTTAAGGAGTAATATACATCTTCTGTAGTTAAGTTGGGCCTAGAAGAAGGGCAAATTGAGGTACTATGGGTCAGATTACAGGGGGGTTGGGGAGAAAGGGACTTGGTATTGGGGGTCTATTACAGACCTCCACACCAGGGGGACAAGTTAGACCTAGAATTCTTGAGACAGCTCTCAGAGGCAGTGCACTTAAAGGACCTAATTGTCATGGGTGACCTAAACTTCCCAGATATCTGCTGGGAGGAACAGGCAGCCAGGTCTACCCATTCACATAAGTTTCTAACTTGCTTACAGGATCTTCACATATCACAGGAGGTAAATGTCCCCACTAGGGGAAATGCCTTACTAGACTTGGTGTTGGCCACAGGGGATGACTTAGTGGGGGATCTGTGGGTACAAGGTAACCTAGGGGATGGTGACCTCCTATTGATAGAGTTCACTATCCGGTGAAAGGTGGAGAAGGTAGCTAGTAGGGCTGAAGTGCTAGACTTCAGGAAGACCAACTTCAACAAACTCAGGAGATTAGTTAGGGAGGGACTGATGGGAAAAAGCATCGGAGAGATGGGAGTCCAGGAAGGGTGGAGGTTTCCCAAGGGACTGATCAAGTAAGCACAGAAAGGGACCATCCCAGTACACATTAAGGGTGGCAAAAAAGCAAAGAAACCCTCTTGGTGGAGCAGGGAAATCCAGGAGAACCTGGAGGGGAAAAGAGAGGCCTACAGGCTGTGGAGGCAGGAGGCAGCCACGAAAGAGAAGTATACCTGCTTGGCTCAAGCTTGTAGGGAAGTAGTCAGGAGAGCCAAAGCAGAAATGGAGCTTAGGCTAGCAGCAAAAGTTAAAAATAACAAAAAGTCATTCTTTAAATACATAGGAAGCAAAAAGAAAGTGCAGGGTAACATAGGGCCCCTTCAAGATGGACTAGGGCAACTGGTAACAGATAGGATGGCCAAAGCGGAGCTCCTAAATGATTTCTTTACATCTGTGTTCCTCGACACAGATACAAGCATGCATACCACTGGGACTTTTGGTAAGCACGAGATAGATACCAACCCACCAACTGTCAGTGCTGACCTAGTAAAGGGGCATTTGGAGGGGCTGGATGTATTTAAGTCAACAGGCCCTGATGGTCTTCATCCTAGGGTACTTAGGGAATTAGCTGGAGTCATAGCGGATCCGCTGGCGCAACTGTTTGAACACTCGTGGTGCTCAGGACAGGTCCCGGAGGATTGGAAAAGGGCCAATGTGGTCCCTATTTTCAAGAAGGGGAGGAAGGAGGAACCAGGTAACTACAGGCTGGTTAGCCTCACCTCTATCCTTTGCAAGACCTTTGAGAAAATTGTTAAGGATCACATTTGTGGGGGACCAGCAGGCAAAATAATGCTAAGGGACAACCAGCATGGGTTCATAGCAGGCAGATGCTGCTGCTGACTAAGCTGGTTTCTTTTTACGATCGGGTCACAAAATGCTTGGATGAAGGAATAGAGGTAGATGTTATTTACTTAGATTTTAAAAAGGCCTTTGACAGAGCATTGCACGCAATTCTATAAATAAACTAAACAATTGCAATGTAGATTATTACACAGTCCAGTAGGTGGAAAATTAGGTTATGGAATGCACCCAGAGTGTGCTGGTGGAGGAGTTGATTTCTACCTGGAGAAATGTGGGCAGCGGAGTCCCCCAAGGCTCTGTCCTGGGACTGGTACTGTTCAGTATCTTCATTAGTGACTTGGATGAGGGAGTAGAAAGCACCCTGTCCAAGTTTGCAGATGCCACCAAACTATGGGGGAAGGTAAACAAATTAGAGGGCAAGGAGCAAATCCAGGCAGATTTGGACAGGCTGGGGAGGTGGGCAGAACAGAATAGCATACAGTTTAACAAAGAGAAATGCCATGTGTTGCACCTAGGGAGGAAGAATCATCAACACTCCTATAGCCTGGGAGGTACCATTCTAAGTAGCACAACTATGGAAAGGGATCTTGGAATTATATTCGACTCTGAAATGAACATGAGTTGCCAATGTGATGAGGTAATAAGTAAAGCTACCCGCACTCTTTCTTACATAAGTAGGTGCATCACAAACAGGTCTAGGGAGGTGACACTTCCCCTCTATGTAGCATTGGTCAGGCTGCAGCTGCAATACTGTGTCCAGTTTTGGGTGCTGCACTTCAAGAGGGATGTAGATAACCTGGAAAGGGTTCAGAGGAGGGCCACCTGTCTGGTTAAAGGCCTACAGAAAAAAACCCACGAGGACTGATTGAGGGACCTGAATCTCTTCAGTCTCCACAAGAGAAGGCTGAGAGGTGATCTTGTGACAATCTACAAACTCATCAGGGTGGGAGGGGGGGCAGCAGGAAATAGGGGATACAATGTTTACCACGGCACCCATCGGGGTAACTAGAAACAATGGTCACAAACTGAAGGAGAGCAAATTTAGACTGGACATCAGGAAAAATTTATTTACAGCGAGGGTTGCCAAAATATGGAATATGCTTCCAAGGGAGATGGTGCTGTCCCCTTCCTTGGAGGTATTTAAGAGAAGATTGGACAAACACCTGGCTGGGGGCATCTGACCCCATCACTCTTTCTGCCCAGGGCAGGGGGTTGGACTCGATGATCTAATAGGTCCCTTCCAACCCTGAAATCTATGAAACTTCTCTGATGCTAATGACCTTTGACAAAAAAGTATTCATGGGGAAAACACACTAAGGCTTTTTGAGGTGCACCACCAAAGCTCAATATTTTAAGATAGGGAACTGACAGAAGTAACTGTTTGTTGCACGGTCAGCTCCCTGAAGCACTCTATCCATGTCCTGACAGAGAAGCATGGCTGCAGAGTGCTTTAAAAGTGCCTGATTGCACAACAGTCTGAGCCCTCATTACATTAACTTTTGTCAGCACATGCTGGGAGCAGGGCTGGGCTGATGCAGGCTAGCCTTGCCCGTGGTACTGTCTTCAGAATGGGAGGGAGGGGAGGGATTTCCATCACGGATTTGCCCAGCCTGCACTGGAGGGTGGGGTAGGTATACTGGAGCCCCCTGAGGTATAGAGTCAAGTCCACCCTCCAACACAGGCTGGGCAAACTGCAGATTGAGCTCCCTTTGCTGCTTACTCTTCCCCTCCCATTCTGAAGACAACACTGGAACTGGGAGGGGAGTGGGGGGCAGGGTTAGGGGAGAGAAGCTGCAGACACATAGCTGCTCCAAACTGCAGCTCAATCTCTCAAGTCCCTAGACCAAACAATGAATGTCTGGGGCATCACTGTAACTCATGGCACTTCCTGTGAAGTGCCATGACTTACAGTAGGGAGAACACATCTGTCACTACCCATAATGTTACCATAAGCAATATATCAAAATGTTTTGATAAATCCTGTGCACCTAGAATGGATGTACTAGAGAGGGTGGAAGAGGATAGACTGAGGATTTTGTTTTCTTCTTTAAACAAAAAACAACTGAACAAGAGTGAGTATACCACCACTTGGCAAATCACCTTTGCTGGAGGTTATTTTGGTCACAGAAAATATTACTACACCTAGTTTATTTTCTGATAAAAGGGATTAGGAGAGGACTTTGTTAGGGAGCCAGGGAACATTTTTAAAGTACTAGGGCACAAAGTGTATTCCAAAGACAGTTACTTGCTCTTCAAACAGATCTTCAAAATATGCCTTAACAATAATATTTGGTAGAGAAACTATCTGTATTCATAAAAGGGGTATTTAGTTGGTGTGTATGCCAACTACCAGAAGTAGAAATGCACAAAAGTGGCCAAAGCTACATCTTTCTTCTTTCCTTATGCAGCATTGTTCCAGCTCATCATACATAGCACTTTAGTCACAGTGTGTGTGTAACTAAATGCTAAAAGCGGCAAAATTGTTATATTAATTGTTACTTATTCTTAAGTAGAAATAGACAAATGGAAAATGCAAGTGTGTGTGTGTGTGCATGCATTTAGGTTCATAGTCCAAAAATGTGCTACAGAAATTGTACGGTTATTGAGCATGGCAAAAGCTAAAGTAGTCTTAAACTTCTCTAATCTACAGAGACTCCAGAGTCAGGAAGTAGAAAGGAAACCCAATCCAACATGTCCAGGAGCTGTTCTGGTAGCAGGGACTAGCTAACTTATAGAATAGTGACTTGTGGACACATTATTTGCTGCTTTAACATACACTTATAGAGTAGCCCAAAGGAGGCATGTCAGATTCACGAGTTAGGCCCAATGCTTCCAACTATTTATACTGCAAGTTCCACATAAGTATCTGAAAATCAAGCAATGTTTTTTTTTCTGCATCATTTGCCATTAATGAAGATCCTGCAATCATATCATAGTTATAATTCTGCTGAAATTAAAAAAAATAGAAGAGGATCCATTACCAAAGTCAGCATGAGGATAATGATTACTGTAAATATTTACCTTACAGTAGCACCCAAAGCCACCATTTAGGATTCTAGCCCACATGTTTTTGGTAGCAGAAGTGTCTAGCAAAAATTCTGTCCTTACTTCATTGAGATGCTGCAAGTGTTGGTGGAGCTGATGGGCAAGAGGGAGAACAGGAGGGTGTATTGTTTCATACTCAAGCTATACCTGCATCTCAATGTGATCTTATATAATCTAATATACTAGTTTTGATTACATGAACTACTGTAGTATGTTTTGTTTTATATTAAATTCCTGAATTCTCAATGTTTGATCACAGCTAACCAAATATTAAATAGAATGATGGTATTAGGAACAAGCTTACAGAGGTGTACATTTTGTAAGTGAATAAAATCAAGAACAATTCTTCCCACTAGGATAGTTGTGATATTTTTCTTCTTAAAAAACCCTTAGTGAGAGAGATGCTACTTCCATGAACATATTATTTGGGGACTGGATTTATGTAAGCACATTTTGATGATGAATAATGGCTGCTGTTATTGAGCAAGTTGTTTCTTGTATTGTACCTTGTAGACAGTAATCATCATTAATAATTTGGTGTAGTGACGACACAAGACTTTTATAGAGAAATTGTTCAAGCTCACTCATCCATGCTTTATCTGTACAGTGATAACTGGTGTCAACACTTGTTCCTGTCCATATATTAAGATACGATTTGAAAATGAACAGGGAAGCAATATGCACTCTAAGAAGGTGTCATAGTCACATGTATAGTCATTTTTCTGACCAGTCAGAACTGAAAAGATTGAGCCTAATTTGGCAGTGAAAATTTTCACCTCTGCTGGATCACTCCTGGAATAAATTACATTAAACAGAGGGCCAAAATCTGGCTTACATTGTATATTTCAATAGGGTTGCATCAGTGTAAATGAATTAGGAATTTCCTCAATTACATCAAGAAAAAGTGCACAGCATAATACATAAGCTGGAACTAATAATGTAAACAAGCCAACCCCATCATGTTAAGTTCACACTATTTTGGTTCCCGATTTTTCCCAACTTTGCTGAACATTCATCATTGGCATGCAAGTAGCTCATTAAAATGACAGATTGAATGAAATTATGGTTTCTTTTTAGTCATAAACCAGTCCGTGATATCCTTTTGGGCTTTTCTCCTTAGCATCTGTCATGCAGTTCACATATCTTCCTACATTTAAAAAGTGCCTGCAACACAAGTCTCTATATCAACTCCCTGCCTGTTTCATTTATATGGGATCCAATACCCAATGCAGCAGAAACCAAACTGGCAAACTACTGCGATAACAATAAAAGGTCAGACAGTATTCTCTATATAGCAAAAATTAAGTGGCAGCAATAAAATATTTGCCAAGGTATCCAGTATGCAGCACAATTGTGCTGAAAACACCTTCCAGAAAGCAATGTTTAAAATTATAGTATTACATAGTCTATTCTTTACTATCACTGTTACCTTTAAACACTATTGCTGAGTTTAAAAGTGTACACCAGCATAATGTCTATAAACTTTTAAACTATACATATGCACCTATATATCTTTTATTATTTACTGGAGTAGAAATATAGATAATGTTTACATGGCTGTTTGATTTCCAAACACCTTGTCTTTCAAACTAGGGTTTCCTAAAGTTTTTCAATTTATTTTTCCATATTCCCATTATTTTATATTAATTTAAACTAGAAAAGAGCTACAACTTCAAAATTCAGCTTCAAATGTGGATCTTCATGGGGTAGAATGACTTTTAGCGAGGGGATTTGAATCTAGGGTTTTGGAACGACCTTTCTGCAAAGGAGTATCGAACTGTAAAACTGTGAAATAGCTTCTGTCCAACCAACTAAATAACCCTACTGATATTTTGTTTCAACCTAATTCCAAATCATTACTGTAACAAGAAGTAAGCTACCACAAAAAAATCACATGGCCAGGTAGACTACCATAAAACAGAAATCTTGGTGTGGTGGATGCAAGGTAGAGCATTCAGAAATATGCACAATAAAATACAGTATAACCTCATAAATCCAGAATACTTAGGATTGAGCACCTGCTGGATATTTGAAAATGCTGCATTTCTGAAATGCAAGTTGCGGGGGGGGGGGGGGGGGGGGGGGGGAGTAGTCGTCACAGCTGGTCACTGTCCAGCTGGCCAGACATGGAGAGGGAAGCTTGCATGCAGCAGGTGCCACCATATCCATCACTCCACACTGCCACTCTGTGTCCAGCCATGGCTCTGGGACCAGCCACCAAAGTGCCGGATTTCTAAGAATTCTGGATTTTTAAAAACCAGATTTATGAGGTTATACTGTACTCTAAAATTTGTAAAAAGTATAGGATCATAGCAAAGAAGGACTGGAAGCAACTTCAAAAGCTCATCTAGTCCATCCCCCTGGATCAATGCAGGATCATCTCTGGCTAGACCATCACAGAAAAGTATCTGTCCAATCTGTTCTTGAAACTTCCCAGGGATGGGTGCTCCACTATTTCTCTAGGTAGCCTTCTCCAATGCTTGACCACTCTCAAAATCTGAAAGTTCCTCCTAATCTCCAACCTAAATTTCCTCTACTGAAGCTTAGGGCCATTGAACCTAGTCCTGTTACATACAGTCATTAAAAAAAGAAAGAAAAAAAAAAAGAAACATTAAAAAAGCCCATTTCCATCCTCTCTGTAATTACCCTTCAGGTATTTGAAGACTGTTATCAAAATCCCAACAGTCTTCTCAGACTAAATAACCCTAGTTCTTTTAGCTTTTCCTCGTAAGTCTTGCTTTCCAGGACCCTAATTATGTTTGTTGCTCTGGGCCCTGGTCTACATCCTTTTGAAGTGTGGGGCCCAAAACTAGACACAGTACTCAATGTGAGGCCTCTCCATTGCTGAATAGAATAGAAGTATAATTTCTCTCATCTCTGTGGTTTCAATATCAAATTCATTGCTTTACCATCACATGACCATCTGTTCCTTCTCTAAAATTACCAGTTTCATGATCTAGGCACATATGAGGTGTATGTGGAAACTGGGGCATACCTAGGGAGAACAGGTGACTGCAGCTGAATCCCTGCTCACCCCCCTACCCCTTGGCTGTGCAACAGATGCACAGCGAACTCTCTGAGCACATTGGCTTGTTAACATGGCTGCTGATGAAGCCTGCATTGGAAGCCAGCAGTTGGACACTGCCACCACTCATTCTATCCGCCTCCCCACCCCAACCATTTTTCTTGCTGCCAAATTGAGCAGTGGGCAAGGAGGTGGCACTGGCTTGCAGGGCCACCCTGAAAAGCCAATGATCTCAGAGAGCTCATTGCAGACATGTTGCACAGCTGAAGAGGTGTGTCGACATGTCCTCTGCACCTCCCCTATAAAGTAAAAGAAATATTGCACAATTATAGTTGAGGCATCTTATCTGTTCTGTTCCCTGATCACCATCAAATATGGTTATGCATAGAAGTAGTAGTAGTAAGATTGTTCAGTAGGGCTGTGCAAAGCTTTAGTCCCTGATTCGATTCAGCAGAGATTCAGTCCAATTCAATGGCCAAATCTCCGAATCTGAATTGAATCAGAGGACACTTTAATCTCTCTGAATTGAATCAGAGCCCTCCGAATCGATCCAGAGAGATTCAGAAAGATTCGGACATAGACACAGCTTTAAATGTTTTTGATACATACCTCTAGGTAGCAGGCAGCTTGTGAATGCTGCGATGCTGGGGCACATGGAGTGTTCCACAGAAGTGTGGGGGGCTCCCCAGCGCACTCGGCAGCAGACCCAGAAGTGGACCAGAAGCAATTCTGGTCCACTTCTGGGTCTGCCAGAGGGTGTGCGGGGGGGGGAGGGGCGGCTCAGCAACTGGTGCCTCCTGGGTCATAGGGAGAACCTGGGGTCCCCCTGCGATCGATCACTGAGCCAGGGGAGGGATGTGGGGGCCCCAGTGCACTCCCTGGCAGACCCTGAAGTAGACTGAAAGAACTTCCACTTCCGGGTTTGCTGCTGAGCATGTGGAGGCCTCCCCACCACCCGCACTCCTGTGGGACGCTCCATGTGCCCCAGCATTGCAGCATTCACAAGCCACACTGTTAGCTTGAGGTATGTAGAAAAAACATTTAAAGCTGTGTCTATGTCCGAATTGATGATTCTCTGAATCAGCACTGAATCTTCAGATTCGGATTTGGATTTCGCCGAATCGAATTAGGGACAGTGATCCAAATCAACGAATCGAATCACTGTCCCTGATTTGGGCTGAACCTGAATCCAAATCGGTCTATATCAGTCTAGGATATATGCTGCATGCAGTTCTTGCTCCATGCTGTATGCAGCACATGCAGACAGTACAGCCCTGTGTGCTGCATGCAGCATATGCCAGCCTTAAGGTTCCCTATGCACATGGCATGCAGGGTGCACTGTCTGTGGCATGCGGAATGGACCCAGCATAGGAGGTCTGGGGCATGGGCTGCATATGATACCCTCAATTGACCTCCCCACCCCCCCCCCCCCCACACACACACTGCCTACAGCACTGGATCCAGCCTGTGTGCACAGCAAGCTCTGGGGCTGATGTGTGCTGTGTGCAGTACATAGGCTAGACCCAACCCTGTGGGTGCTGCTCAGAGTCAGTCCTGGTCTGGCCTGCAGACCAGTTCAGCAAACCTGCCAGTGAATTTTACATCACTGGCATAGACCAAAGGTCTGTCTAGCTCTGTATTCAGTGGCAAGTAGAGGATACTTCAGAGGAATAGTTCGGGAAACAAGTTATGTCTAAAGTGATTCATCTTCTTTCGCACCCTGCCAGTAATCAGCAATTGTAGTTTTAGGGCTTTCATGAGCCTGAGGTTACATTTTCAACTCCTTGTCCCTAATAATGCCAATGGACCTATTCTCTAAACATTTATCTGATCTCTTGTGAACATTGTTATGCTATTGGCCTCCACAACATCCTGTAGCAATGAATTCCATATGTTAATTATGCACTGCATGAAGAGTTTTTCCTTTTGTTTGTTTTAAACCTACTACCCCAGGTGCCCCCTAGTTCTTAATACTTTGAAATACAGTAAATAACAGTTCCCTATTTGCTTTTTCTAGATCATTCATGATTTTGTAGAATTTTGATACATTCCCCTCCTCAGTTGTCTCGTTTCCCAAGCTGAAGAATTCCAGTCTTTTCAGTCTTTCCTTGTACAAAAGTCCTTCCATAACCCGATCATTATTGTTGCCCTTCTCTATACCTTTCTTATGCTGTAGGAAAACATGGGGAGAAAGAGCTAGCTCTTCCCTTTGATGATAGCAGCAAAAGTTCCCTCAGATGAACCACATAATGTGGAGAAGCCTTTTCAGCCTTCAGTCTTAAGTATTCTCATGCCAGAGATCTATTCCTCTTAAAGTCCATGTTCCCAAGACAGCCTTTCTCTGGAGAATTACTTCCATTCTTACTTCTCCTGCCAAAATCTTTAGGAGTTAAAGTGGCTACCTTGAGCAGAGTAGTATTTTCAGAAGTCAATCCAGTTTGCAGCAAGAGAAAGCAGCAGGCTGATCAGATGCTGCAAGAAAGATGTGCTAGATACTTTCCATTTTTCCTCCTTCTCCCACCTTCTTTGCAACCTGTGCCCCACATGATCAGGGATGAACTCAGTACTCCCAGCAATCTCTGAAAAAAAAACTTCTATTGGCTTTTATAGACCCAAGATTTTACCCAATGCCTTTGGTTGACAGGCAGAGGTAGAAAAAAGATCTACTAAGCCTACTAAAAAAATGAATTGCAGGCATGGGAACAGTTTATGGTTGTTTTTTCAAGCAAGGTTGATTTTTCAAGCAAGGTTCTTTTGCTATGATTCACATGAAAGGATGAATGGTGAAATGGTGGGACGGATGTCCCATGGGAGTGTGGGGGGGAGGGATCCCCCCCCTGAAGTACTTCCGGTCCACTTCCAGGTCTGCCACGGAGCACACTGGGGCCCCCTCCCCACACCCCAGCTCAGCAACTGGTGCCTCCTGGGTCTGAGGCGTCACCCGGGGTCCCCCCACAGCTGACCACCAAGCCGGGAGGCACAGGGGGGTTCACCGCTGAATGCACACACTCCCGTGGGATGCTCCATCCACCCTACCATCTAAGTGTTCACAAGCTGCGCCTGGTACCTTGAGGTACATAGAAAAAAACATAAAGCTGCGTCTATGACCGAATCGCAGATTTTCTGAATCAGAATCAAATCTTCATATTCAGCCAAATCAAATTGTGACAGTGATCTGAATCAGCAAATTTAATCACTGTCCTCCAAACCGGGCCAAATCCAAAACAAATACTGCTCACTTCGCACACCGCTACTGCTTATTCTCAGGTCTTTAGGAGAGAATCCTGAGCTCATAATCCATAAAGTGATGAGTAGAAAAAGCTTTTCCACTCCTGATATATTCCCTTAAGCTACATTTTAGGGACTCTCTATGGGACAAAAAAGAACTGGAGAGAAATTTTTCCCTTTAATAAAACAAGCTCTCCATAGCCAACATTCAATACTCCTATTACAAAATTCAAAATTTTAGTTAAAATTCTGCCCAGGACTAACTTTAGGACCTGGGCACTAAAAGTAAGCTAGGAGAACCCAATCAGGTACCTCTGACTCTGTCTGTCTCTCTCCCTCGCTCTCTCTCCATTTCTTCAGCTGTCTGTTATGAAAATATTGCAAACAGAAGCCTAAAGACTGGGGCTTAATGGTTCTACTTTTAGAAAATCATAAATTAAGAAAGCCTAGCTCAAATTTTGTGGTAGAATTTTACCTGGTTTTGGGAGTAGTAAGACTTTTTGTAAACTTTAGGGCTAGGGACAACATTACACATTATAATCATAAAAAGGTTTAAACCTTTAAGAAAACAAAAGTTCAGTGCACATAAACTAGTTTCAAAATGGCTGAAACTGGTTTAAGATAAACCTGTCTGGATGGAATATAGTATCAGACTTAAGTAATTTGAGTCAAACTGGTTTATGAAACTTCTGTCCCAAACCCCTTCCTGGTTCAAGTTAAATCAGAGTCCCCCAGCATCCCAGCATGCTTTCTAGCACTTGGCTGGGCTGGGCTGTCTGTTCCAACAGAGAAGGGTTTTGAGGGGAGGAAGGGACTGCCCCCCCTCTCCCCACAGCAAACCCCAGCTGGGGTCTGGGGTCAAGTAAGGGGAGGGAGGGTTAAACTTCCCTTCCCCCAAGTACAGAGCTGCTCTGCTCTGCAAAAAAATGATTGCTGGATGCAACTGTGGACTACAAATCCCAGAGGCACCTGGAAGCAGAAGGAGGAAGTGATGAGCAACCCTGCAGAGTCTTGCTACTGTGATTCTGGAATGCAAATTCCAGAGACCTCAGGGGCAGTAGGACGAGGAAGTGAACACATAGCCCGTGCTGGCTATATTCCAGGGAACCGTGCTCTAGCATGCCCCAGCTTCTGGCCTGAGCCACTGCAAGTATCTGGCTGCATTTCCTAAATCAAAAGTGAATATATCTGTCCAGTTGTTTCTCAGTTTAATTTCCGTAGCTTAGACTAACCTACAAAGACTGAATCAATTCAGCCTGGGGCTTTCTGACTGACTGTACTTAGCCCTGAAGGGTAGTAGAGGGTTATAATGGAGAATCTGTGGTTTATCTACCCATGTGGAAATGTTTAAAATAGAGACTTTGGTAAACTGTAGTCACATGGAAAATTCTAACTGAATTCTTTCCCTGTGAAGTAGATTTATAGAACATTAGTTTCAAGGGCCATTTGAAAAAGTTAAGTATGTCAATCTGATTGTGATTTTGACATGGCAAAAATGATTGCCAACTAGGCCAGAAAGCTTACAGAAAGACCTCATTCTAGTAATATAGCTAGGAGAACAAACATTTTGCAAATCTGGGGTATTCATAACTTGCTCTTTTTCCTTAACACTAACCATATGATTAAAAAAAATAGAAGTTGTTTTGGTACCTTAGCTGAAGTTAATTTCATGGCCACTGACATGGTCCTTGAATAATTTGATTCCTGACCAATTCACCTTTTTATTCAATTGGAAAACAACACAGTCATCCTCAATCAAATTTTGAAAGTGTGACCTAAATATATTCCATTAATCACAACAGTTTTCAAATGTAAATGAAATTGAGCCATTTCTTTTGGTTAGTTCTTCTTAAAGTGCCTCACTACTTTTGCCTCCAGGTTGAAGTTAGTACTAGACCTTTGGAAGTCGTCCAATGCTTGGATCACATTTCTCTCAGGCCATCATGGAACGAGCTACTGATCTGCCTAAAAATAACTTATTTGCAAGTTCTATTTACAGCTGAAATGTGTAAGGAAAGCGTCAGAGCAAAAACATCACTAGGTTCTGGCTCTCATTTGAGAACATCTGTCTGTCTCTTACCACTGCTTATTTTCTTGTGTGTATGCTGATCGCCTTGTGGTACTTGTAATAAAATTTCTTTTGCAGTGGCTCCCTAATTTTCCGAAGCTCAAACAGCAGCAGTGAAACTTCTGATGATGGAGCCAGACAATTCTAATGAACACATCAACCTATGACTGGCTGCTATTGATGCTATGCTATTGCTACTACTCTTTGTATGTAGGACAACTGCCTAATACAATTCTCAAAAATATATATATACACTTTGGTTGGTGCACTTCATTTCACTCTACTATCTGGCCTTTCATCCACTAATTTCAAGTCATGTTACCCTACTAGCACTTTAAAACTTTAAGTTATTCAATGAAACATACAAAATTAAAATCAACAGAGCTCAGCACCCAAGTCAAATGTTAATAAGAGTACCTAAACAAGAAAATCCAGCCCCACTGTGCAGCTGTGTATAGTTTATATGAGAACATATTCTATTGTGGGAGTGTTAATGTTTTTCCAAAGGATCAGGTATACCTAATGACATAACATAAATTACATATAAACATAATGGTCATAATCTTGGACCTACTGAACTTACTGGCAAAATTCCTGTTATTAGTAATGTGACCACGAGATCACCATCAATAAAAATAATGAAACCAGAAATTCTCTACAACTGTACATGCTGCTATTCCTTTGGTTAAGAACAGAAGAAGTGCCATACTGAGTCAGATCAATGATCCATCTAGACTATTATCCTTTTCTCTGACAGTGGCAGAAGTCAAAACTATACACAGAGAGCATCGAACAGGATATCTCCAGAGTAATCTATGCCCCTGATGTTCACTATTATTGGTCTACAGGTCACACAAGAAACATCTCCAGCCATTCTGTTTTATAGATATTAATTGATTTATCATCCATGAATTTATTCATTCCCTTTTTAAACCTAAATGTGCTATCTGTCCCCACCACCTCCTGTGGTGATGAATTCCACAAGTTGAGTATGTGTTGCATAACAAGTTCTTTCTCTTGTCAGTTTTAAGCCTGTCACCTACTAATTTGATTGGATGCCTCCTAATTCTAGTATTCAGGGTTTTGGGGAACAACAGTTCCCCATTCACTTTGTCTACACCATTCATGATTTCAGAGACCCCTATCATATCCCCCCTCAGCTTTCTCCTTTTCAATCTGAGGAGTGTTAAACTTTTTTAGTCTCTCCTGGTCTGGCAACTACTCCATGCTCCTGATCATTTTGGCTGCCCTTTTCAATATCTTTTCTAATTCTACTACATCCTTTCTGATATGTGGGGAGATTGAACTACACACAGTAATCAATATATGGGTGCACCATACATTTGTATAGTGGCATGATGCTGTTTTCTGTCTTGTTTTCCATTCCCTTCTTAATGATGCCTAACATTTTATTGGGTTTATTGGTTGCCACTGCAAGCTGAGCTGATGCTTTTAGAGAACTCCAGGGCCTCTTTCCTGAGTTATAACAGCTAGGTCTGAATCCAGGATTCATAGAGTTGAGGTTATTTTTCCTCAGAAGAATTACCTTGCATTTGTTGAAATTGAAGTTCATCTGCCATTTTTTTGCCCATTTGCTTACTTTGGTGAGATCTTTCTGCAGCTCTTCTCTATCAGCTTGGGACTTCACTACACAGAGTAATTTTGTATCATTTGAAAACTTGGAGATTTCACTGGGCACCCCCAATTCTAGGTCATTGATGAAAATGTTGAACTTAGCACAGATTGCTGCAGGATTGCACTCTTGACCTCCTTCCATCCATCCATTTTGTTTTTGAAAACAAAACCTCACCTATGGTTTGTAGGGATATCTGATCATTAGAAAAATAGATTTACTCAAACCCAAACCTTGTTGCATTTCAAGGTTGGTGAAGCAGTCCTGGCAAGAAAATTCACATTTCAGTGCATTTCTGATAAACTTGTAAATGGTCAGCAGCAGCCAAGCAGCAAGGGCAAGGATTCTACTCCAGATCAGTATAACAGAGACCAGAGAATTAAAGGGCATACCAAAGAAATTCAATCTAATTCCATTTTAAAGATATTAATTGGATTGCATTGATTATATTGGATCTTGATGTAGCCTAAACCAAGTTTCTACATTCCTTTACCTTCCATACTAAATAGAAAACCACAGAGCTACTGATCTCTAGATTCACATACTTTCCTAATAAATTGCTCAAATGCATATAAATATCCATTTATTAAACAAACAATATGTCCTGGAGCAAGGAAAGATACCAGAATTGTGCTCACGAGGCTGTTTGGTATAGCCCATAACTATGGAGCTCTCTCATAATCCTATAATATATTATCTATATGTTCCATTTTCTTGAAGTGATTTGCATAATCAAGATGCTATCACAACCATCGTGGGCATTGGAACTATTTTTAATTTTAATTTAAATAGCAATTAAAGAAAGACAATGGATACACAAGATAATAAAGTAAGTGATTAGCAGCATGCAAATGACATAGACGTAATGATAATACCCTGCTCTATTCTCCAAAGGGCCTGTTGAGAGAAACCCTTCCTACACGTGGTTGTTCAGCTAATATGCCTCAACCTACAATTACAACATTGCTGACACCATTAACCACTGAAACAACATCACTTCATGAAATCCTTGTTGTCTCATTAAAATGCAAAGGGTCAGGTAATTTACCAGCTTTGTATGTCTAGTTCTGTTGTTGATAATTAGCGAGCATTACCCAGCATAGACTCCTGCTGGGAACTAAGGAAACTTTTTGAAATATTAAAGAGAAACTCCCTATATCTTTACTGAAAAGAGTCACAGTGATGTCCAGAACATACCTTTGTATTGATGGAGGCACAGCATACTGTCTTTAAAGGGTTTGATGTCACAAGGAAGACACAAGATAGCAGGCTATTGTGGCAACTCAAGTGTCAGAAATTTACTCTAACATAACTGAATCTAGATATTACATAACTGAATCTAGATATTCACAGATTCACAGAAGTTTAGGGCTGGAAGGGATCATAAGATCATCGGGTACAGCCCCCTTGCTCAGGGCAGGAAAGACTGCTGGGGTCAAATAATCCCAGCAAGCTATGCATCCAGGGTAGGTGCCTGTACCACCCTGCTGGGAGTCTATTCTATATGTACCTTCCACTGCAATTAGGCAGATTTTACAGACAATAAAATATAAAATATTGTTACAGAGGAACAATAACAAAACTTCTAGCTTCTTCCAGATGGAAGATCTTTTCAGACTTAAACAACAAAACAGGTGATTCAGAAAAGATATGAATATTTTGTAAAAACACAGAAATTGGAGAAATACATTTTAATGCCCAGGCCTTCTTCCTGCTAATTGAAGCATCATATCATCATTTAAAGCCTTCCTGCTAACATTTACGATTAGTTCACATCTTGTCAGGGTGTAGAATGGTATCTTATTCTTTAAATGGAACTTCTGGAACATAAAACACATTCCAATAAAAGTGAACAGAAAATTATGAATTCATTAAACTACTTTGGTATCTTGTGCTATATATAATATTTATATTCCGACTACTGTAAAATATGCTTTAATATTGTTAGGCAACTATAAGGACTTAAATATTTATAAAATGGCTAAAGATAAAGTATAGCCCTCTTATTCCTACATACAGATGATGTAAGGCATGCAATCAAAGACAATAACACTTTCAGCCCATTTGTCATCTTAAAGGAGCCTTTCAACTTCACCTCCCTTGTGTACAATCTACATAAGAGTTGTTGCCTACATAGGCAACTCCAGAGGAGTTTGCTCCTTAAAAACTACCAAGAGTGCTATACTTCACATAAAACAGGGTTTTCTGAAAATGGAGACAAAACTATAAATTTGCAGGCAAAACAGCTCCAAGTGGGGCTTCAAAATGCTGCTGTATTTATCTCTGGGACATCTGGGAACAGGAAGCATTTTGATTTAATATTTCATAACATAGAGGCAATTGCTTCCTTGCCTGGTGTATAATTAATGCTCATAAAAAGACAGAATTTTTTTTATTTGTCAGCATCAGAAATGCACCAAAAATACACCTTCCTAATAAGGGATTTGCTTTTGGCATGTCACACAACAAATAATAATAAAAAAGGGCCACCATGAATTCATAACAGTCTTGGGACTATTCAACACATTTATAGTTTAAGTGTGAAATCACATGCTTGATGTACTGTATTATTTACCTCCTATGTCCAGTTTAATCTTCCTATGGACATGGCAGAAGGTTGCCTGAAACCAAAGGGAGTGATGTGGTGATTGTAAAAGTGGGAAGACCTTCAGGCTAGGCCTTTGCCATCAGGAAATGAAATGGTTGTAATTAAACATATCCCTCCACTCTTCCCACATATACTTTCCCAGCAGCAGCAGCATCAAGACCAAAAACCTCCTACCCAGAGTTTCTCTCTCTCCAAGGAGCTATTTATAGAAGATAGGAAACTTTTCTCAGGGAGCCTAAATTCAGGCAAAAGAGATTCTACCTAGTAGTATATATTTCTGTAAAGAGAAAAAACAGAGCATGAACACGGCATGAAGCCTCTTTCTGCCAGCCTTTGTCTGTCTTGTTTATTCATCATACTCCAATCTTGCATAAACTAGCATATGTTTAACTTTACACAGCATATAGTTCCACTAAACAGAACTATTTAAATGAAGAAATTGAAACTCATTCTTAACTCCTTTTATAAGTGAAGCCTCGCACTAGGGTTGTCAATCATCCATAAATTTACAGAAGGTCAGAAAAAAATCAGGCCAAAAATACCTGTCTGTAAAAAAAATTGAGCCATCTGTAAAACTCTAAGCATCCAGAGCTGATTAAAACTCCATAGTGAGGAAGCCACTGGAGGCAGAGTTGAAGCACTGATAGAGCACAGAAGCACCACCTGGTGTCCAAGTAGAAATCAAACAACCTGAAGGGAGCTCTTTTCAGAGCTTTGTAGACCCCCTCCCTCCAAGTCATGTGTTTCTGCTGTTCCTGAGTCCTGTTCACTGTCTAGAACTCTGATGGATCACAGGGAGGATTCTTTGGAATCCATTGCGATGGAAGAAGCAGGACTGGAAGGGATAATGCCAGGGTCTTGGCTTGGGAAGAGAAATATAGTACAGGGTATGTTCAGGGGCATCAGGGTGCAGGGGTGAGTAGGGGATCTCGGAGTGGGGGAGGAAGGGGGCAGGCAGCCTGGTGTAAAAACATTATTGCAGCCAAACAGGGTTGCCAGCCCAAAAACATATTTTTTACTGCAAATATTTACTAATAACCAAGCTTTTTTACTGTAATAGCTATTACACTCCTAAATTTGAACCCAGCCATTCTAACTAGGGCCTGGCAGATGAGTTACATTTAATTATGTAAAATATATATCAGTAAAAACATGTAAGTAAAAATTTTGCAGTGTCAGTTAAAAAAAACAAACAATTTCTTTGGTTGGCAAACCTGCTTTCAGTTTAGACGCCCCAAAGCAAAGACTGCATCTAAATCTTTTTTGTGTAGTACATCTACCATAATGGGATCCTGTTGGGGCCTTTAGGTGCTATTATCCTGTAAATAAGTAAAATAAGCAAATTATAATAACCAACCAACTTATTCCACTTAACCCACTTATGAGTGCGGCAATAAATGAAAGTAAACACTGAGATATATTTGTTACAAGAAGTTAATATTATATAATTTTATCATGATTTAGAAGGCTTGCAACCTAATATTCTAAAATAGTATTATATGTGAGCATGGATCATTGGATGTTGAGGATGGCCAGCCCTTGATTTATACAATGAGGTGTAGGCTTCAAAAAGGAATTGCCCACAGGGTGTATTTAAGAAACGAATAAAAATGTCAGCTGATCTGTCACATAATAATTAGAAAACTGAGAAAGAAAAAACTATTGATCAGATATTTCCTATTTTTAATGGTCACAAAATCAAGGTGTCTACCACTCTACTTAGGTGAAAGTTCCAGGAACACTATAGGATTACAAAATGAAAATTCATTAACTCAGCATAATCTCTGAAGGAAGTCCTTAAAGACAGATCATGGCATCACTTCTGTATGATCTTTACCTTTTTGCCAGCATGGGTTTACAGATGGATTCCAAATAAGAGCAAAAAATTTCAAAGCCACATAAATGATTCAGAAAGCTAAGTTCTATTTCCAAAGTTTGACTCAAATGTTGGATTTGCAGAGACAGACTCCAAAGTGTACAAGTCACACTTGGAAAGGGGAGTTAGGCCCACAAGTCACTTTGAAACTTTAAATATTTATGCCAAGTTTTTAGTGTTTGCCTACACTATTCATCTACTTATTTTTAATATTCTATCAACTTGTGAATTTTTTATAGGGTAATATACATTTGATTACATAATAAATAGTTGCAATTTTAATGTGAGATTCTTAGAATCATTCAGCATTGTCCTAACAGTATGGACAAATGTACTTTTTATCTGCTTTCAAAGGGGACAGGAAGCACTGCTAAGGACTGTTGCAACCATTATACCTGCCTAAGTGACTTAAATCACCATAATTTTGAATCTGAACGAGGTAGGGTTAAAGTTGGAAAGGTTTTGCTGTACTTGTATCTCTTCAGAATTATATAAATATAGCAGTCACTTTGGAAAAGCTTCTATTGGTATCCTTTGATAGCACTACAATTATTACTTCTGTCTATACCCTAACTTTGCTCCCACTGAGTTAGGTGAATGCTGAGTGCTTTTGAAAAGCCCACTCTGAAGTTCTTGACTAGCTGGTATTGGTGCTACACAAAACAGAAATCCCTGTATTCACATGCTCAAAGCATAAGTTAGTCATTCATCAAATCTGAAAATAAACTATTTTGATTAGGCAGAGCTCATTACACTTAAGAGTTTTACACTTAAGGATTTGCCTTTGTATCTTTGTTTTACACTTAAGGATCTCCATTGTTATTAAAATTTAGCAAACAACTGTAGATATCCAACGCCTTGGAAATTAATATAACTTTTTCTGGTAGGAGATCACAAGCTTAAAGCCCCTAGAGCATCTGCCTGCCTTCCCTGCTTACAGAGAGGTACTCCAGGGAATCTTGGAGTACTTCTCCATAAGCAAGAAAGCCCCATTTCCCTGCTCAGCCAGACCTGTCCTCTGCAATCACAGGGGATGGATATGGCTAAGCAGAGAAATCACAATGTCCCTTGTCTCATATCCACCAGGGGCAACATGTGTTTTACCCAATGAAGTGGATCAGCTGTGCTGTGACACATCATGGTATAGCTGATCAGCTTCATTTGGCGATGTCTGTTTCTAGCCAGAGAGGGCAGTGTTGACAAGCCATCAAGGTAAGGATCAATTTAAGAGTCAGTCAGCTTTTAGCTGAAGGTTAACCATAGTTCTGCATAACAACATTGTTGATCTTTTGTTCAGTGACCTTTCACACTAATTTCATCATATTTATGGCTACATATGCTATATAAAAGAGATGATAAAAACCAGCTGTCTTCAGAAATACCCGGCAAAGATTAGAAATTCATTCATAAAACTGGCCAAATCAGCTCTTTAGTTGCTTAATTTAGTTGCTTGATAAACTGAAAAAGGAACTTAAAAAATCTCTAATCAAATGCAATATTTGGCTTCTTTCTTTTTCATTTTTTTAAATCTCCCATCTTTGAAGAATGTACTTGGAAAGCAGAAACAGAAATTACAAGTCTAATCCACATTCTTGTATACCCTGGAGCAATTACCCTGATTTATAGCTGTGTCATATCACTATAGGGTGGGTGTTTACGTCACTAGGACAGGCTGATGAGTGGATGTGGCTGCTCAGTGTGAGAACAAGTAAGATTGGATGCTAAAACACCAGCATATTGGATGCCTAGATAGCTGTAGCCTTTATTATCAATAACATACAGCTGTTGTATACACTGGCTCTGGGTTAAAGCAAAAATTCAATTCCCTGTTCAGTTGCACAGGCCTCCCATACTAGCATGAGGAAGAATAGTTTGGCCCTTAATGTGGGAAATGAGTTCAGGAGAGCCTCAGAATACTGATGTCTCCAACTCCCACTGGCTGAGAAATCCCTGGAAGTGAAATTCTGAATGTGTGTATAAAGGAGAGAGGCCATGAACTGTTACTTAGATCTCTTGGCAAATTGGATGCTATCAATGTTATGGTGGATTTTGATCATATGTGACATCATCTATCAGCTTCTGTTATTGTCTAAAATGAAGTCATGTTTATTAACCCAGTATGTTTAATATAGTGTATTTAACACATTCAATAAGGATTTGGACAAGAAAGCCACAATGATTAACATGCATAAAAGCTTCTAAAAACATTTATAATGTACACTGAGTCCTAGATATTTAGTATTTGAAGTTGTTGGAAACAAAGGGCATGTGTAGATGAAACAGGGGTTTACTTTGCCCTAAATTGAAGGGGCAGGTTTTTAAAAACACTGCCTCAATTTAGGGCAAAATAAACCCCTGTGTTGTGTACACCCGTGTCTTACATGCCTCTCCGGAGATAGGGAGGGGAGGGTGAAGTGCTGGCGGGAGGAGCAGTCCCTGGGCTGCAGCGGGGTGCTGGTGTTTCCCTCTGGTGCTTCCTCCTGTGGCACCCGCCCGCAGGCACCTGGCTCAGGCGGTCCCATGGGGCACCACAGCCATGGAGGGAAAGACCAGGTCCCCGTGTAGCTCATGCAGGCAGACAGGCTCCAGGGGAAAAAAAAAACGATCAGGCTCTCCACTTTTTCTTTTTTCTTTGGTGGAGCCTGCCTTCCTGGTCGGCTGCCAGGCTGCCTGAGCCATATGAAGCACAGTGCTTCACTCCATGGCTGTAGGGCAGCAAACAAAACCTCCTTGGAGGTGTTTGAGTTTGCTGCGCCCCAAAGTCATTTAAGGCGCATTACACCGCTGAATGTGCTACAGCACCTGGAATTAATGCCGTTAAAGGGGTGCAAAAGCATTTAACCCACTTTAAAGGCCCCTCATTTTGTCTACCCATGCCCGAAGTCAAGGCCGCAACACAGTCATCCTTGGATCTGACACTGACCCTTCACTAACCAAGTCAGACAGTGTTAAAATGAAAGGAAGAGGATTTAAAAAAAAATAATTCCTCTCAATTTTAACTTTGATAATGCTAAAACTGACTTTTATCAATGTTCTTTTTAAGATTTCAGGGATTACTAAGTCAACAATAATACATTTTTAAAGTAAATGAAAAAACAGTGGTACAAAAATACTATAACTGAAACCTCTAGTTAGCTCTCTTGTGAGTTTGCCTACATAATGAATGCAAAGTGGAACCTCAAAAGGATGCTGTATTTTCTGTTCACAGGAAATATCTAATGAAATCTATGTTGATGCTTTACAAATTCCAACATCTGTTTTTCCCCTTTGACCAGGTCCTGATCCTCCATCCATAGAAACAGTGCTAGGAAGCCACCGTTCATTTCCATGGGAACTGGATCAAATCCTTAAGCCTTTCATGAACAAAGTTATTTAACCTCTGTAATTTGCTGTGCTGGAAAGCCAGCGTGTAAAATTCTGAATAAACTTATTTGATTTCATAGGATTTCCCCCACCAGAACCCTCCAATGACGAATGAGAAACATATTATTCAGGAGTTTCCCTCCTCTTTACCCCTTCTTGTTAGATGATCTTTTACAAGAATTGTAAATGGAGGTCTTAAAAATCTCTCTCATGTGGTGAAATACAATTCTTGAGGAAAATTCTCATAAGTTGAAGTCATTCAGAAAACAGCTGCAATTGTTACTATGCTGAAATACATCTGCACTGCTATCTATCTTACAAAGTCCATAGAAGAAACGTTCCTGTACAACCTCCCCTTTCTGCACTTCAGCCTTGCTTGGAGCCATAAGTTAGCTTTTCTTTATTGTTTAGTAAGCACTTTTAATGAAATGTACTGCTCTTATTATATGGGACTCAAAATAAGATCTAAATCACTAACCAATAAAAGAAAATGATTGGGCTGAGTATCTAAAGTTACTACCCAGAGGCTACTCTAGTACAGTATTTATAAATCTCTAAACAGTTAAGTATAATTGTCTTTCTGCTTTTTGGGAATGAAGCCAAATTGTGGGTTTAGTTACAACTGAAGAAAAATATTTTGTGTCAAGCCCCATTCATTTGGTGGATAAAACAACAAGTAAAATTCCCAACATCTAGGACCCTGAAAAGAAAATACTGTCTAAGTGAAGCACTACATAGGAGCAATCAGTAAACGTTCCTCAGGGAGGAGGGAGCTCATCAGATAGAGGAGAAAGGAAAATGTTTTAGATTCTCCCAGTGTGTTGTCCATGCATTCACTCTGGAGACTTGGAAGTAGTGTAACTTTGGGGGGTGCATATACATAACCGTGGGCCATTATTGCATGGGTTTCCCTACCAAATACTTATCAATAAAACAAAGATCATCTGAATATGAGGGGAAAGAATAAGAGCCAGCAGGGATTGGTGGAAGAAAACTTTATTATTGCTAAGTAACTTGCCGTTTTCTAGCACAGAAGTACTTTTGTGCACTGCAGCAGTGGACCCCTACCCTTGCTACTAGAAGTGAGAGTGCAGCACTATAGAGAAGCTAGCTGCAGGGTACTCACTCTGTTGCCAGGGGAGATGGGCAGCAGGTGAGGGGAGGTATAACCACAGGCTAGAGCATCACGCCTGTTAACCAGGGTAGAAGAGGGTACCCCTGAGCCTGGCCCTGAAGACCAGCCTTCAGGTGATCAGAAGAGGTCAGAAGAAGGGCTTTATAAGCCTAGCCCAGAAACAGGGGATCATGCTAGCCCCAATTCTGAAGGGAGAAAGAGTTGGGGAATACTTCCCCAAGATAAGTACTTTATAAGTTGAGTTCTTAATAGCCTGGCTAGTGATTTGAGATGGTCAGGAAACCACAGGAAAGGTGGCTGTATTAGTCAAGGCTAAGGCCCAGGGGAAGAGCCCTGCCATGCTCTGTGGCCCAGGGAACTGCATGGGGCAATTGTCAAGGGGTGGGGCTAACCATCCAGCCCTCAACAGCTCACCAAAACTTGTTAAGTGGCCTTTCCACCAGGCACTAGCACCTGTGCTAGGCATAAGCACCCTGAGCCCCCCCCCCCCAATTGTTCCTGCTGCCTGCCATATTCCCACACCCTCCCTCACACCCCACAAACCTCACACACCCACACCCTTTCCCCACAACTCCCACTGACATATACACACACCCAACATATCCTATGCCCCCCGCACACGCACCCACACCCCACCATACAACTCCCCAAACACCCCCAAC
Organism: Alligator sinensis; assembly: GCF_000455745.1. NCBI lineage: Eukaryota > Metazoa > Chordata > Crocodylia > Alligatoridae > Alligator > Alligator sinensis. The sequence goes on from NW_005841852.1 coordinate 5,295,641, forward strand.
CTAACCCCGTTTTTTAATTGAGCAACCGCCCCCTCCCAAAAGGAGTATGAGGTGGGGGGCAAGGGGAGGGGCTTGTGGTGGCAAAGGTCAGGGGCTAGGGGCGTGGGACTTCTGGCCCCAATATGGTGACCAGGGGACAGGGCAACTGTCAAGGGTCAGGGCTACCCATGCAGCCCTCAACAGTTTGCCAAAACTTGTTAAGTGGCCCTCTAGCTGAAATAATTGCCTGCCCCAGTCTAAAGAGCCACAGTAAAGGGCTGACAAGCCCTGGGACATGAAGGCATGCAAGGCAGGGCCGGGGAGCCAGGGAACAAGGGAAAGACCAGTCGCATAGAATTTTGCTCAGGTGGGGATCAGGGCCAGAAAGAGGCTGCCCAGGGATAAATTAGACAGTGAAGCATCATTCTGGTCTCTGAGGCCAGCCTCCCATATCTTATTTAGACATCAAGGCATAGCAGATGAATGTAGGGCAGTGGCCTGAGAGACCAGCAGAGCAGGAGTGTCCTCTATGGGACAGTACAGCTGTCCTCAGGCAGCAGTTACTTTGACATGCACCCCTACTTTTTGTTTGAATGGTATAGAACTTTTTTCCTGGTGGACCAGAACCTAAATACCTGTCATGAGCAAACCCAGATGACAACAATCCGTCAACTCCTTAGAAAGAGTTAGTTAAACAACTGAACCATTGCTTTCCAAAATCAGGCACTAGACTGGATCTACAGGTTGAGAGAATATTGTTGTGTAAGGCTAAGTACAGACAGTCAAAAAGCCTGAGGCTGAATTGATTCAATCTTCACAGGTTAGTCTAAACTACATAGACTGAGCCAATAAACAAGTGAAGAGACATTCACTTTCGAGTCTGGAAATCCAGCCACATGCCAACAGTGGCTCATGCAGAAGCCAATGGACACTAGAGCATGCCTCCCTGCTCACCTGGAGCAGAAAGCTTGGGTCAAAGCTAGCTTACCCACCCTGTGAAGGAGGGTTTGTGGGGAAGGTGCAAAGCATCTTGGGATGCTGAGGGGCTGAGTCAACTTGAATCTGGGGGGGATCTGGGACAAAAGTTCAATAAACAGATGTAACCCGGGTGGCAGCCCAATAGTTGTCACCCCTACCCAAATATCAGGGATGGTGTGGTGAGAGTGGGGCAGGGCTTCTGGCCAGCACCAATTTACTTTCCAGCCAGCCCCTGCTCCCCACAAGAGCAGCCCATGGTCCCAAGAAGGTCTAACACTTAACTGATTTAACTATTTACACTTTCTTTACAAAACAAGAATAATAGGAAAGGTTATTTACAAGTAAACTTAATGGCATAACCAGAATCACAAAACAAACCAGAATGCATTAGTCAACCCTTGACTCAAGAACCACAGGTAGGGTATCTGGCAGCTTTCAAACAGTGCTGAGATGCTACAGCAAGGAAGCAGATTGCTCGCTTCCAGCAGCTCCAACAGGCTTCCCAATAAGTGACAAACTGCAACAGTGTAGGCTTTTCTGCTCTGCAATAATCAAATTGTATCAAACCCCAACCCTCAAAAGAGGCTTAAGGGTGAACCTCCATTGCAGCCAAAAAGGCAAGCAACAAGCAACAGAGTAGGCTCCTTCAAAAATCAGCATGACCCAAGCACAAAGCTCAGGGACTCCATCTGATGACAATCAGCTGCAGAATCAGGGACAGGAGTGAGTCCCCTCTGGGGCAGTCAGTGGCAGAGGGTCAGCAGCACAGGCAACTCCCAGGGCTCGTTGCTCTAAACCCCTGCTCCAGATGACTGGTCGGGCACCCCACATGCCTTGCGGCTTGCCAATCCCACTCCGAGCGCTGGCCTGCATCCCGAGCTTCTGGGGACCTTGTCCTGGCACTCTGCTGCTCCTCAGCATCTCAATGCCTTGCCTGCTGCTGTCCCGCTTCCCCAGGGAAGGTAAGGGGTTTCCTCAACTCACTGGCCCAACTCCCTGCTCTGGATAAGGATGCCGCCTGTGCTCCTAGGCGCTGCTGCTTCTCCGCAGTGGAGTAGGGGTCCGACTGCCACCCCTAGCGTCCGGGAAGCCTGGCACATCCAGCACACTGTGATGGGGCCTTGGGGCACCAGCTCTCTGCCCCAAGCCCTGGCTGCTGCTCCCTCTCTGCTGCAGGGCTGGAGGCACGGCCAACTGCTGCTGCCTTCTTCTCTCAGGGCCTTCGAGGCTCTTCAGAGGGATCTCTCTGCTCCCTCTGCTGGGTCAGCTCACCCCAGCTCTTCTTAAGCCTCTTGCATCATTCCCTGGAGTCACTGTCAGCAGCTCCCCTTGCCAGTTCAGCTGCTGCTTTTTATTCCCTCCGGCAGTCCCTCTTTGGCTTGCAAACCGGCCAACCAGGACTCAGGGTGGCTTGCCCCCAACTCCAGCCATCCGCCTTCCATACAAACGAGGGTATTGAAAACCCCTTCTTTCAAATGGCTTCTCCTTTTCCACAGGGCAGGGCTCCCCTGCTTCACCCTTGGGGTCGCTCAGAGTTCACCAGCACTGTTTCTAGCCCAGGGTAAGTATCTCAAGCCAATCTGGTGAGCCCACATTGGCAGTCTGTTACGCATATTTAACCTAAATCGGTTAAGTCTGATACTACATCCATCCAGATGAGTTACATTTCATTATGTAATTAAACCAGTTTCAGCCATTTTGAAAGTGGTTTATGTGCACTGAGCTTCTGGGCTAGGAACAGACATTACACATAAACTAGTTTAAGTGATCAGAAACTGGTTTCAATCTGTAACAGAACAGACATTCAGTGCACATAAACCAGTTTCAACATGGCTGAAACTGGTATGAGATAAACCTGGTTGGATGTAGTATTGGCTTAACTGATTTGCGTTAAAATGATTTATGCAATGTTTGTCCCAGACCCCTTACTGGTTTGAGTTGAACCAGAGACCCTCAGCATCCCAGCATACTTTCTGGGCTGGGACGGGCTCTCTCCTCCAGCCCAGCCAAGCTGGCTGTGCCTCTCTCTCCCCAGCCCGAGCAGGGACAGGCAGGGGCAGGGGCCTGGCTAGAAAGAGGTTTAATTCCCTCCTCCCTGTGCTACCTGCAGGGAACTGAGCCAGGTCTGCTGGGCACTCCCCCCTCGCTGCTGCAGCACTGGAGCACCATGGCCCCTGAGGCAGAGGCAGGCAGAGAGGAGAGTTAGTCTCCCCTCCACCCGCACTGACAGCCAGGTCTGCCCGCCCTCCCTGCTGCACTTGCTCCCTGCCCTGGAATAGACCCCCTGCTGTCCCCTCCACCAGAGGGAGAAGGAATAACCCCCATCTCTGTCTCCCCAGGGGCCCTACCTGGCTGTGTCCCCTCCCTGCCACTGCAGTGGGAGGGGGCAGGGCCCTTGTTGGGGGCAGCAGCCCTTGTCATAATGTGGGGGAGTGTGAGCCCCTTCTTGGTGAGGGGCTGTGCTGTGGGGCCAGCAGAGCTTTGGCAGGCTGCGCATGGCAGCACTGTGGTCTGGAGTGGACCTGAGCCTTGCAAGTCCCCCACAGCACAGCCACACTCCACAGCAGCTCTGCTGGCCCCACAGCACAGTCCCTGCTGGGAAGGGGTTCGGCATCTGGGAAGCTGTAACGGGTTGCTGCCTGTCACAGTTACTCACCGCTTGCCACTCCAGCTGCTGGGCGGGGGTAGGGCCCAGCCCCCTGCTGCTTATTCTGTGCTCAGGGCAAGCCCCCTCCCAGTAAGAGGGGCTTATTCAGCCGCTGGCCCAAGCATTTGCATTCCTGGAGGGGTTAACTTTCACAAGTTGAATAAGCTTTAGTTAAAGTGCTCCCATTGCCCTTTTTCAGCACACGGACACTGATACATGTGATGCTCTGAGCGCTTTAATTAAAATGGCTCTTAGAGCCACTCTTAGTAAAGTACCCAATCCCCCCACCCCCGAGGCACATGTATAAATGCAGATATTTGCTACCAGTCGCAGGCTTGAAGCTCCTCATCTAACTTACCTCCTGTCTTTCCACCACAAGCCTCCAGTTATCTACTTGCTCCAGGCACTGTTTCCCATCATTACTACATCCCATCTCAGTTGCTGTCCCTGGTCCCTTCGTTTAATTTCAAAATTCTGCTCCCTTTGTTTCAGTTCATTCAACCCCAGTTCTTCACTAGTATGCCAGCTCCTTGTTAGCTGTCTCCCTTTTTCTTCAGCATCATATCAGCGGTCACCCTTCCATATGTAGATTTCCTAATGCTTCTGATGTTCAGTATCTGAAGTCATATACATTAATAGAGCGCCACCCTTTATTTGCATATGAATTCCAATGCCATACCTTCAGAACTAAAAGAACCCAGCCTCACAATGGCCTGGGTTTATACAGAGTGATGTAAACTGAAATGTTTTCCCAAGATACATGAGCATGTTAAATAATACACAAATATTTAAGCAAAACTGAAGTGACAACTCACTCTGTAAATAAAGGCACTTCATTGCCAGTAAGGAGCTGCAAAGTGGTTCTGATATGCTGCTTGCTGACCAGCAAAAGCCAGATCACCTGGTTTATATAATTGTCACTGTAGCTGTGCCTACTATACATTAAAACTGCATCTCATAGACAAAAATGTCACATCAGATACAATTTCAGTAAACTTTATGACACCTATTGATTTAATTGCTTCTGACAACCTAGCCATCGTAATCAAGATCTTTCAAGAAAATCTACTGTACTGAAAGCAATGTTACCAATTCAGAAGTCATGGATACAACAAATGATGCAGCCTGCCATAATTGTTTTCCAAACCAGTAGTTTGCTTTTAAAGTAGCTCCTTTTACCTATCCAAAAAATACAATACCTGTGAAATAGGCATTGGTGAAATTCTGCAGTCAGTATACTTCCATGGAAAATCTGTATAAACTTGCCACATATTTAAAATCCACATTGGGAGGAGGGAAAGGGTGGGCAAGCACATGCTCCCCAAGTCCTTAAACATATTCCCCAGGTACATCTTAAAGATTAACCTGGGCAATATGTTTAAGGACTTGGGGAGCATGTGCTAGCCCATCCTTTCCCTCCTCCTCTGGGTCAGCTAAGTTGAATTGGAGCCAGCATCACCCTTGAGGTAAAATAAATTCACCAGGAGCTTTTAGTTTGGGCGCAGACAGAAGTGCCAATTTTTGCCCAATCTGGCCACAGAAAGTGGTCTATAGCCGTGACCAAACAAAAGTGCACGGTTGCGGACAGCTTCAAAAATATCCTCATTGCATGAGGGGTCAGATGAAGATGTTTCAAAACAGAGGGTCTTCTGTAACTTTTGTCTGCACTGGCTGCCAGCCTTTCACTGTTTTCAGAATAGGAGGCAGAAAAGGGACTGCATGAAGTTCAATCTGGGGGGTTTTCAGCTCCCGCTGGAGAATGGGGTGGAGTATTGAAGCCCCCCTGGGGGGGGGGGGGGGGGGGGGGGCCCACG
>NW_005841852.1:5301068-5363292 GCF_000455745.1 Alligator sinensis
AAGGGGGGCCCAAATCCCCCCCCCCCAGCCTCCAGCACTGGCTGGGAACCCCTAGAATGAACTCCCTCCGCTCCCTTTCCCCCCTCCCATTCTGAAAACTTTGCAGTCTCACAGGGAGTAGGGGTCATTGCCAGGGGAAACCAGCTACAGACTCAGCCAGCCCCTAGACTCCCCTTCCCCTGGGAAACCAACAGTGAACTTCTGTTTGGTCTTGGGGATTGTTGTAACTAAAAATGCTTCCTGAAAAGTATTCTCAGTTACAGCAGAGAGTTGCACTTCAGTCTTGCACCCTTAGTGTCTGCACAGTGTCAGCATTTAGGGGCTACAGCAAGAGGGAGCAGCCCTTCCTCCCTCAGCAGAAATTGTACACAAAGGCCAAAAATCCTGGTATTGTTGCTAACAGTGCTGTAGAGCAAGAGGGTCCTTCCATCTATCTGTCTGTCTCAATTTCTCCTGTTAGTGCTAGTGTATTCCATTAAACTAAATTAAGAAAGAAAGCTTGGTGCCGTGGGTTCTCACCAGTGATATGGCAGAACAAGGTTCAAATCTCTGCCCCCAAAGTATTTGAGTGACAGATGGAGAACATCCCCAGAATAGCCAATAGCCCAGTGATCCAGATATTCACTAAGGCTGTGTAATATTGAGGTGAATCACTCAGAGAAGGAACTCAAAACTATCTCCCACATCTTGTCTCCCTCAGCATGGCTATCATCTATCTTATTATGGGTGAGCCAGTCTTCCCCCCACACCTCTCTTCATTTGGTAAAGTTTGGATTCATCCTAACAGAGGACAACAAAATTGCTGAAATTGGAAAAAAAGGAGGGGGGAGACAAACAAACCATTTTCCATCTGCACTACGCTAGATATTCTTGTTATCCATATAAATACACAATATCTCTTTGACACTTGCCAAATTCTTGGCTTCAACCAAATCCCAGGATGAGTTCCATAATCTACCTAGTTTTTCAAAAAAGGTATTATTACTTTGTCCACATAAAGCAGTTACAAAAGCTGATTCATAACTCATAATTCCTCACTGCTAATCACAATTTGCTTTTGTGCCAGCATTCACAGCTCTTCACAGTCCTATTCTAACAATTTACTAATGTGTTTTAAGCTATGTGCTGTCTTTAGGTCTAATCCTGCACTTCTTCCTCTGGCTTAACTTCCTTATCTTCAGTGCAAGCTTAGACCAAGTCATGATTTTGTGCTGAACTCTGCAGAAGAGCAGAGAGATATCACAGGAGGTTCCCTCCCATCATTGCTACCCTTCATTCTACAAGAAGTAATTTTAATCTCAGGTCTGAATTGCTTGAGAATAAATTGGTGCACATAGCAGAATGAAGGAAGAGAACAGAGTCAAAGCATCACCCCTTTTGCACCATTAGAGCAGTGCCAGCTCACCACACCATTTTAAAAGGTTTAACAGAAGCAACTTTTTTCTGCACTTCCTACATAGTAGGGTCTCACAAGGATGAAAAATGACTGACTTTACATGATGGTATTTGCCAGGGTGCTTACAGCTTTTTTTGCATTACCACATTTGGGAGAAAATGGCCTTGGGGTACCTATGAATCAGTCCCCTAGTTTTCAATAAAGATGGCAGGATTTGTCTCAAACCCTTAACTGGGACCCGGACATGTCAGTCTGAAGACAAAATTAATCCTGTGTGGCTTTTTCAGCATGAAGGCATACAAAACATGAAGAAATGTCTTTTAAAATTCAGTCTCTCTTTCTGTATGGTGTTTGACTTCTTATTTACTAGAGTCTGCTGGAAAAAACTCTTGCCAGCCAATATTTATGATTATTCCATTTTGCACTTAGAGTGAAGATAAGCCATCTCTGGCTATGTGATGCAAAATAATGCACCTTTATTTATAAGAACTATAAAGCTATAAAAGTGTGTGGGTTTGGTAATCAACATTTAATTAAAAAAATAGAAATCTGGGTTCATATTCATTATTTCCTACCAAATGTGCTTTCGGGTGCAGTAGGGAAATTATGTGACTGTCCCTTTAAAAGCCGTCATACCAATCAGCAGGTTTAACTGTCAAGCAAGCTGAAGTAAGATTCTTTGAATTACTGAGTGAGGGATATTCTTCGTGCCAGGTCCTGTCCCCTGTAGGCACTGCAGAGAAGTATTATAGGGCAGTCCTTACCTTGGGAATTAGCCTGCAAGACCCCAATGCTGTCATCAAACTGCATAGATTTGATGTTGAGTGACGCCAAGATGCATTCCTTGTCCTGCAGCGAAGCATCATCAATATTATTCTGATTGGCTGACAGGATAACGCACATGTCGCAGAGGTTGATGTTGACAGCCCTTAAATCAGCCCGACTTAATGGCGTACCCTTCGGCACAGAGAAAAAAAAAAGAGGGGGCGGGGGGAGAGAGAGAGAGTGAGGGGAAAAAAGAAAACAAATTAAAGATTGAGCAGGAGCTTTGGGAAATTATTTAACAAGTATCTTTTTTATGCTCTGACATTAAGCTGGTCTAACTATGTGCTAGGGAATAGGAGATGTGTGCTAATCTAAAGGGTAGTTGGTGCTGATGGCAGCATTTTAGGTTCAGTCTCAATACTCAGTCAAGCTATTACTAACAAACAAGAAATAGGAATAATGCCAGCATTCTACATCTCATCCGTGACTTGAAATTGTCTTGATTTAAGTCACTATCATGTGGCAACCTCTGGCTTTCTGAATATAAGGGCGGGGGGGATGTTCTAAATGTCTCTTTATCTAATATCAGGTCACACAGGTCTCAGGCAAAAGAATAACAATTTAAACAGGAAAGCTTTGTGTGTCCTACACATTTGAACTGCAATCAAGATAAAGCTATTTTTCTAAAATGTGTACTACCTGGAGCAATACACAGGAAAGGTTAATCCTTTTCAATGTGTATTTCTGGTGCTTCTACAAGCAAAATGTACTGATATTTAAAGCTGTGTGATTAAACCCTTTGAAACAGAAACAATCCATTACCCTAATGGGCACAATTCATATACTATTCCCTGGAACCACAATTACCTACCAGACAATACAGTATTTAAAATAAAATGTTGTGGTAGTCTGTGGATTTTCTTTTAGCTAAAAGGCAACAAAGACATGAAATGTAACCTGCTACAGTTTATGCACAAGACAGTACTTGCCTTTTGCACTAAATACCTTGGGTTACAGAACAGTATACCTAAGGGGGAGAGGCAGCATATTAACAGATGGATTTACACTGCTCTGTCTGCATCTACCATTTCATTCCCACAGATCCTGCAGAGAAGGGAAACTAAGCTGTGCTCTCCTCTGGGTTGTTTGTGTCCCTTGGTCTTTAGAGTCTTGAGTCCACACCCCAATCTTTTTAATATATCTCGAGTCAGGACTTCACTTCCCTACCTCATAGAGCACAATCAGCAAATGGTTACATCTGCTGAGCCTCCACCATATGTATTCAAGGAAAAGGGCATTCTGAAAAGCACAAATGACAGTTCTCCTTCTGCAAGTTGGTGAGAATTGGGAACCTCTAGCACATTTGTACCTAAAATCCCTCAACCACCCCCAAATGGACATGATTCTCCAAGGCTGATCAACAGCAACCTTGCTGTAGATGAGAACCATAGTGTCTTCTAGGAAAAGAAACAATGACTGAATGGGTGCTTAATTTCTAGAAACCTTTGCATACTTCCTAGTATTTTTTTAAAAAGGAAGCAAACACAATGGCTTTTTTGCTTACTACTTTTAGGCCTGCTTTATAGGTGTTTGATCAACATAAGTTTTGTCTTTAGTGCATTGATCCCATGCACTAAATAAGGCAGAGTTCCTGTGAAAAAATGCACATGTAGCAAGTGGCAGAATTAAAGTTGCTAAGCAACCATATCATTTCCTTCTTTTTAGAGTCTTACCTTTGCAACCTAAATACATTTTTTCTAACACACATTTTTTTCTCCCCCTTTTTCTTTTTTAAGAAAAAAGGCAAATCTACTGACCCTATGTTGTACACCATCAGCAGGTTTGAATCTTGAACCCAAACCAATGGTAAGTGGGAACCTGATTTCAATTTACAGCATTGTTTTTGACCAGTGTAACCTCATTGCTTCTGGTATGCTTGCTCCCAGTTTACACCAGTGGAACAATATCAGTGTCATGCTAACATTTTGGATTTACATGGCCACTTTGGACAAAACATGCAGGGGGTCTCTTGTAGGAAAAAAAAAAAGTTGTTCAGATTTAAGATTTACTTCTTTAATATCCTTGATTATACAGACTTATAGATGCATCAACCAGATAGTTGGTATGCCCCTAGGTTGAATGACTTGGAAGCCCGCCCTGCCTGCCCCCTGGCCAAGGCTTCTATATGTTAAGCCAGGGGCCAAAGTGATTACGGAGGGCAGAGGTGGTATAAATCTTACTATCGCTTAGCAGGAGATGAGAATCCAAGCCTTTCAAATTTCAATTTGTTAATAAATATTATGCTTCATCCTGGATATTTCTGCTGCAACAGCAGAATTTCATTCTGTCTCGTACATTAGCAGTGATACTGGTAACTAAGTTCTTCTTGCTGCCTCTTTAATGCTGGCAAATGTAAGAGATCTAACTTTCAGAGTGAGTTTGCAGGGCTGGTAGTTCAGGAAGGAGGGAAATACTTCCTTCACTGAACAAATCTGAGAACAAAACCATGTGAGAGAAACTTGATATAAAGCAAAACCTTATGATGTCATCTGTGCAGTCACTTTGCACAAGCAGAACCACAGCTTAGTTTTTGCAGTAACCATATGAACTGCTCAGTGGTAAGAAAATGAATCTACCAGCTGCCTTTCCATGCAATATTAGACTAAATTAATTACTGATTTATGTCAGAGCCTAGTTTTTATTCTCTTTACTTCCCTACATAAGATGAGGGATGGTGAACTAGTCAGGGGTATACAGACACAGCAAACAGCTGCATGATACCACTAAGGTATTTCTACTCTTTGTCCTTATTTCTAAGAGCACCACTTCTCCAGTCATCTGCACAAGACATCTGCTGAGTACTGAAGCTACGCCCTTTGAAATAAAAGCTGCAGCCAACATTTAAGCAGCATACTCTTAATTCAGCAACCCATTAGGAATGAAGCAGGTAGCAAACCACGCTGACATGAAAAATCTGGGGGTATTCACACAAATACAACACACACACACATTTTTTTTCCAAAAATAAAATTTAAGACCCAGTAAATAGCTTCATTCAAATGAGAATTAAATTAAAGATTGCTAAAAACTGAAAGGATAGGATAGAAAAAAAATCATTTTACTGACAGTTTTTAAAGCATAGAAACCAAGGGGGTCTATGCTTTCCCTGCTAATACCTTGTGTCGTCGTTTAAAATATGTGGGTATAAAATAGCACCCACTTGGAAATCTCCATACATTTATATTGGAGGTGCTGTTATGCATTCAACATGAACATATGAATGATGATACAAGGGAAATATGAATTAGTTATTCTGAATTTTTAAATCAATGAATGAAATTCTAGCCCACTGAAGTCAGTAGGAATTTTGCTGCTGCTTCCAAGGGACCTAGGATTTTCTCACTAAACTGCAGACTCCAGTAAGAAGACATGGAGGGCAGGGGGACCTCTTAGCTGAAATGCTTTTATATACAATGTAGCTAGACAGCATATATGCCCTTTATAGATATAGATTAAGTAGACAGACAAATGATCAAAATTGTTTTCAAAGGTTTTGCAGACATAAATTCATAAATAATGTCATAAATAACTGCTGTCATTCTGTCAGAGAAATCACAACATCAGAACTGGCTACACGCAGGGCACTACAGTGCATGTTCAATAGATAACACAGCTAATACATTTGATAGCAGCTGAAATTCATCCTTGAAGAGGGACTGAACACCATGGCAAATTTCTTCTAATAAGGTCTCATAGGGCTCGCTTTTCATAGACACAGTAAAAGGCAAGGGCTAAGTCCTGAGGCCTATAACTAGACAAAAGTAAAAGCCTAAGATCAAAGTCAATACGCATCTGTCCAGTTGGTGTCTTTTAAAAAAAAGTATCAATAATACAGTTTTGGACTTACAGGCAAGATTGAAACCTTGGGGAAGTTATGTAGCGTCTCCCATTCCCTTCTAAGATACTCAAGCGAACCGACAAACACAATGTGTTTGAGTTCATGATAGTGAAAGTTGCTGGCTCGTAATGGCATCACTAAATTTCTTAATCCAATCAATGCAGAGTTAACATCCCCGAATATGCAAACGACTACGTGCCCACTTAAAACCGTCATTGCTGCTTCACTTCGAGTCTAAAAAAAACAAACAAAATAAAAAACAAACAAGAAGGAAAGGGAGAAATAAAACAAAAAGAACTGTAAATCATATATTGAATTTTAAACTAAGAAAAATGCAACTGCCAATATTATTTACACAGAGAGAAGCAGGATGTCAACTCTTGTTCATTATTATGCTTAATATTTATCCTTTTGTTAAGTGTGCTTCAGTGCTGTATAGGCAGAGGAAGACATTGTCTTCAGTCCCTGAAACAAACAGGCAGACAGTACAGTGCATATACACATAATCAAATTTTGTTCTTGGAAATGCTGATGTTAACATTCCATTGATTTGCAGTGATGGACTTTCTGACCTCTGAAGTCACCAAAAAAGTGGCTAATGAATGCAAAGGGACCTTTTAGCTATAGCCTTGACTATAGTCAAGGCTTGACTATAGCCTTTTAGCTATAGTCTTTAGTCCTGTTACCCACAATCTAATTTGGGCATTCAAAACTTCATTGCTTCAGTACAGCAATTTTACCTTCTATTACATTCTACAAGTTGTGAACAAATAGATGTCCTAGCCCTTTGTCATATTCCATGTGTCCCAAAATGCTGCCACAATCAAAGATGATCACAGTTTCTAATATCTTAAATGGGAGGACATCTTTCTGCTTACTGCATGTCCCAGGAATTCCCTTGCAGGGGATTCCTGTGATGTGCATATCTGGTTCCTACACCCCAATTCAAGGCATGCATTTTCAAGTGGCGGAACCTGCATGGAGGTTCCTCCTCTTGTAGATGCATGCAGAAGGGATCCTCCGCAGGGGAATCCTGTGGCACATATATCCTGTTGTTGCACCGCAACTCAGGGCACAGCACCCAGGACTATTGTCACACAGGAGCAAGCCCTGGAAGTCCCAAGAGCAGCAGGGGGTTGACCCTGTGAAGCAGTGCCCCTGTAGTATTTGTAGAGAACAATGAAGTGGATCAACTGTGCTGGGACACATCCCAGTGCAGCTGATCCTGCTCCAACAACAACATCTATTTATAGCCTGAGAGAAAGTGAATGGTAAAATGCCACGAGTTAAGAAGTAAACAATGGCCAACGTGACAAATAATGCAATGAAAAAATGTGTGAGGCTATATAAAATATGTCCAACATAACAGAGTGAGAGTGTAAATGCAAAGTGTATAAGAAACAAACCATTTCCTGACCACAGTAATGTTTGAAGGCTACTGATCCATTCCCTACTTGCAATGGTTTTACCTTCAGCACTATACCTCCATTGATTTCAATAGAATAACATTTACTGACAATAGTACAGGAAGGGAATCAGATGCCTGCAGAAGCGAGAAGAGGCTTCCAGCAACTTTGGCTACAAAAGTACACAGAGAAGGATTCCATCCATCTAAACTCAGAGCTTTCAGTTTAAAACATCTATCTCAAAATCTATTTCTTGGGTGGCTAGGGTTAGCCTTAAAGTTCCTGTAGCAAAATGGGAATGTTAAAACTTGAATATTTTCCCAGCTCACTACTGTATCACAGCAATGTTGGTGTGCCTGAGCTAATGGAATCTATGGCCCTCTAAAATCCTTTAATAGGGTCAAAATAGCACAAAGAGGCCTAGTATAAGTAAGAATCAGGACCCAAATATTTTGAGCTGAGTCCTACGGTCTTACAGAATTACTGATTTTAGGCATTGTTAAAGTCATGTCCAGTATTCTAAACAATGCCTGAGTTTAGGGGAAGGTCTGAAAAAATGGGCCTTCTATCCTGGAACTGGTTATTTGCTTAGTCCTTGGCATAAAGTTAAGCACCCTCTGGGCTACTCTACTTTGCACTGGATGCCAACAGTCCTAAATGGTCCTTCCTGAAACACACAGGACGTAATACCATAGCTAGGACTAACTTTTCAGGGCAATTGAATTTTCAGAAAAGTTGAAAAGAAGGAAGAAAAAATATGATGGTGCACATATGAATGGTTCTACAAATTAACTTCCTGTGTCAATGACAAGGGTAAATTTGTGCACTAAGCTCATTAGTGGTAATGTTATCATTGCTGGAAAATCATGTACTGAGATGATTAACTAGTGTCATTACCCAACAGTGACCTTCATTCCTTGTGTCAGGCTCAGTGCTGCTGCATTCTATCAATGGATGTAATTCTAGGTACATCCATATGATGTAGCCAGAAGTTGGCCAGTCAACTGCCTTAAGTATAGGCTATGAAGGATGAATGAATTAATAACAATTAAGAAGCACTTTTATAAATCTCAATTTTGGTCAAAGGCCTCTTGATCAGTTGAAAACATTCAGCTTTCATTTACATTTACATCACTGCATTAATGTTCATGCAGCTAAGAGCAGACTGGGTTTCCACATTACAAGTGGACTTAATCCTAAAAGATGCTGAGGGCTTTGGCTGTCACACAGCAAAACTTTTAAGCACATGCTTACCTTCAAACAGGTGAATAGTTCCATGTATAACTAAGGCCTTTCCTGGATAAGGACCAGGAATCTCAGCAACTTGCAGTTAAGCAGACCCCAGTGAAGGCTTTGAACAGATGCGAGTGTGTAGAATTTATAGGCAATGAGGTTCAAACGGTGTATGCATTGTGCTTACAAGATCTTTAGGTTTGGTGATAATGATGATGCATGAAAGAGGAAGACTGAGATGAACTTACAAAATGTCAGATGAGTTTACAGAGCAGGTGGCTAGTCTTTTCACTTGCAAACTGTGAAAAACTGATATGGAGTCACCAAAAGATAATAAACAAAGAATCCCATAATGCCATTTTTACAAAAACACTTTACACAGTAGTACAACAGTTCTGGTCATTCTAAACTGATCTGTTAAAGCACGCTTAATATACTGAGACTGGCCTTCATAATTTGATACTGTATATTCCATTATCAAATACTATATAGTGAGGTTCCCTCTTAACCTACTGAATACCATAGAATGCATATTCATTTAAACTGTTCACACCCAACTCTAACTAACAATTTATTCACTGGAATTTGGAATTAACTAGCTCATTGATTACTTAAATGCCAATATTGCAATTCCAGCCAATGTCACTGTTATTACTACAAACCCTAAGGAGAATAGGAATCATCCCAACTGTTAGATTAATCCAAGGATGTTACCATTATTGGTTACACCAGGCAAAAGCACTGGCAAGGGTAAGAGAGCACTGTCAAGAAAAGCTTTATAAATTGCATCGGAGTGAAGATCCACCAAGGAACGCATTTAATATATTATCAGTTTTGTACATGAGACCTGGACTTGGCTAATTGTTACTCCTAGGCACAAGTACATGAACACAACTGGTACAAATCTTCACTGAATATAACAGATTGCAAGTCTGCTAATTATTTTTAATTACTTGAGTAATATGTAAAATTTGGTAGCCCTCTCAGTTCATGAAAACCCACTAGGCCCAGTACTGCAGGTGAGATGGCAGAGTAGCCATACCACTTACTCCAGCCTTTTTGAATAACATAATATACTTGAGATCAAGAGATAAATTCAATAAGAGATAATGAAAAAAATAATACTTCTTGCCTTAGAATGTATTATCACATTGTTTAAAAGATGAATTGGAGGTGTAAAACTTGTTCACGCTATTATGACTCTAATGCTGCAAAGATCTAAAACACCTATTTGGCTTTAAGCTTCTTTCACTGATATATATGAAAATGTAGTCTAATATTAGAGACCGGGTTTCAATTCTATAGCTGAAGTATAACCTATACCAATAATCATCTATAACTCTGGTGATTATTGGAATGATAGCTCAAACCCACCATTTTGTGTTTCTGATTTCAGTGTGATGGTTTTCATTAGTATGACTATGTTAACTCATTAGACATTTCATAATCTTACTGTGTGCACAGCCTTTCTTTGGAGAGAATTTGGAAGACATGTTTTTAAGACACCCACCAAAATAACCTTTTCAATGTCCTTGGCTGGACACCAATGAAACATCCCCGTAGAGTCGTATTTTTTCACACTGGCATCCATGTTCTCTATCTGCTCATTGCCGGGAATTAACAAGGGGTCATGCCTGGGGAAAAACAAGTCAAGGATAACATAAGTAGAAAATATTATGAATTATGGATGGGAAAAGATCCCAAGAGCTGTGCCCAAACAGGGATAAAAGTAAAAAAATAAAATGTATTTACATTTAAATATATTTTCAATACATATGCTTTAAAACAAAAGCTAATGCAAAAGAAAAAGCAGTTCATTTTACATTTTGGGGTGAGGTTTGCAAGGTTTCCAGTTCACTTTCTATGCCAGTAACCGTCAGATTTTAAACAAGTCTTTCTGTCACCTTCACATCCATAAAGGCTTTTTCCTTCCTGCTCCACCCCTCCAAAAAATAAATATCAAAAGAGTTGCTATTAGCATCTGCAATGAAGTAGAAGGGATAGGAACAGAGCCCCATGCTGACAGACTGGCATAAGTATGGAAAGCCAATTACTTGCTTTTACCACATACAACTTCTGACGTGATGCTCTTCGCAGTAAAAGCTTTAACAGGCTGCACTTTAAATATTTTAGCAATTTGCCCAATCATATTTTGCTTTCCCAAACTGAAGGCCTTTAAAGATTCAGCAGTATGTCATTTTAGAGCAGACTGACTAACAAATGCCCACATCTGGAATACATGATTTTAATACTAAACAACAATGTCCATTTTCTGTGACAACTGTATCTGTGGTAACCTTCTAAGTGTTTCTGCAACAGGATTTTAAAATGTAGGGCTTTTCAAAGGAGAAGCAAATCAAAGGCATTTTTTATAATTTTGTCCTTCCACAAATACATGTTATTGAGTATGCTCACACAAATGTATATACTCAGTTCATTATTTTGCTTGATCATTAAGAGATTAAGGGAACTACTATAGACCCAATGTGCACCCGTCAGTAACAGAATTAGAATCTATACAGTGCTAATGAGCTGACCTTAAAACCTTAAAAACATGGGGACAGAGTTGTGTCTGTCAAGCCTACATTCCCTGCAATATTTTGCATAGAACATTCTGTCATAAGACTTTGGCAACCAACTTTCTATTTCAACAAGGAAGAAACTTTTACTGTTGGAAAGATAGCTATTGAAAGGCTAAATAGTCAAATGCTGATGCCATATAGGAGTCTATATTTGAAAATTTGCCCTACTTTTAATTTCTTTAAACCAATAATGTAAGAGCCTTCTCCCTTTCAAATAGTCTATAAAGGCAACATTTTGTCAGTGTATGTATACAGGTTAATTCCTCTAAATTGCACAAACTGCACTATGTGATATGCTAAATGTGGTCAACTTTCAGTGCTTGACTGAGACTTCTATTAGACTTACCCTTTGCAGTAAACCCTATATACTATGGATATGTGGTATAGTGCATCCCTGGTATACAGTTCCTGACTGTACTCCCATTGAAGTCTATGGCAGTATTCCAACACATATCATGGGCACAGGTTCCAGTCCTCCAGAAAAGAGTAAGAGGGACTTGAGAATCCTATTTGCAGGGTACTTTCATGTATAATAAAATGGTCTAATGTGCACCATAAGAAGATTTTCATGTTTTCCATGAAAGCATGCTCAGTCTATCAGTTGGCAAACAAACTTATATTATGTAATTCATAGGAAAAAAATGCACAATTCTCATGGTTTCTGTTCTGTCACTCAGCATCTCGATATCTAAGCAGCTCCTCACATTAATCATATTGGCAGCACAGAGTGTCTAGCTCTGCTCCTTTTTTCCATTACAGAAATTTCTTTTTAAGGTCCAGAATTTCATGAAGTTGGGCAGACTCAGGAATCACCTGTTCTCTCCAAGATGTTAGTATCCTTAAGTTGATGACACTTTGTCCTCAACTAGTTTTGCCTCTCACTGTGAGGTTCGTTATTTGCCCCACAGTCTTGAGTCTTTGTAAGTGGAAATACTAAACATATGGATAGCACAGCCATTACATAATTGGGGATGGGGTAGATCAACCTGACGGTCCAACCTGAGACATGAGTGCCACAAGTGGCACAGGCAGCCTGTGTGTGGCATGCAGCAAATTGCATAAGGTACAGCCAGCCCAGTAGCAGATAGTGCATGTAAACAGAAAGCAAGCACATCAGACAGGGGAAGGGGATCTCCTCCCAGGCATGGCACAGCGAATGCACTGCCTAATTTTGAGATTGGTAGTTAAAAAGCATGTTATCCCTGAAAAAGGAGAGGTGGTGGAAGCTGTATCCTTGGGGGTTTTCAAAACCTGGCTAGACAAAGCTTTGGCTGGGATGATCTAGTTGGGGCTGGTTCTACTTTGAGTAGGGACTGAATTAGATGACCCCCTGACTTTCTATGATTCTATGAAAAGATACTTGCACTGGTTTTGGAGGGAATGAAAATCCTGCACGTTTTGCTAGAATCGGAGGGGGCAGAAATACCCTTAGAGGCTGGAGTAGCCAAAGACTTGCATGTGGATATACTTGTGGGGAATGACATAAATAAATTCCCCCACATGGTGAATGCCATCTATTGCAATGGCAAAAACTCAAACCTTGGGTTTGAGTATGTTATTCTTCAGAGAAGGAAGGAGGCATAATTAGCTCTGCAGGCTAAAACCAGTGATTCTCTGACTGAGAATGCCATGGGTGCAATTGCACCCCAGGCAAAGTTCACACCAGAGATGGAAGTAAAGTCCTCTCCAGACATCTTGAAATTCCTGACCCAGTGGGGAAGAATCCTGAGAAGTTTCTTGGAGAAAGTGGGAGCCCCAGCAGGGAGAAAACTCACAGGACAGCCTTGAAGTGCTGGTTGTATTGGCCAAGAATGATACAGAACTGCTGCAGCAGGAACAAGATTGCTCTATTTAACACATGGGCAACAGGGAGACTGAGATAAAAACAGCTACTAGTTGGGGCCAAGAGATTCAAGATGTTTTCAAAGTTTATCACAATACTGGGACTATTGTGGACATGATTTAAAAGGGGGTAAGGAGTCTCAGATCATGCCCTCACCCAACTGGTCTGGCAAGAATGGAGAACGTGTTTTCTCAGAAGAGTATCTGATTGCAGGAGAGACTGGAATCAAATGGGGAAATAGAGAAAATAATTGTTCAGAATCATAAATGAGATCCCTCGAATGAACCTGCTTTAAAGATCTTCAGAGAAGATGAACAAGTATATGCACAATGAGGTTGACTGTACCTCATGGAATCTAAAGAAAATTCATGAGGAGGTGAAGAATGCACGAGTCCTAGGGGCAGATAGTATGATAATCCTCAGGCATCTGGAACTGTTATCCTGAAATAGGTTGGAAAGATAAAGCTCTGTGAGGAAGGACAGAGAGATTCATGCTGTTGCCATACAAAAGGCATATTTCTAGCCTTGGGTGAACAGTGCACTTGATTTGGCCCAGAAGTACCAGAAAATCTCTTTGGGTGAAGATGCCAGAAGGAAGTTTGTTTCCAATGTAGATTTGGGACTGTGTGAGTTCAAAGTGTTGTGGTTTAGATTCATGCTGTTTCTGAGACTTAATCAGTTGTTTGTTGGCTGGACTGTGTAATTTTGCCTGAACTTACATTGAAGATGGTGCCATCTATGGCAACAACTGGAAAGAACACTGGATCATATGGTGTATGTACCAAAAGGACTTGGGGATATGGGTTAAATTGTCAAAGTGTTTAAATATGCGTTGAATGCATAGTTGAATGATAATATATCTCAGATTGCTTTGGCAGTGACCAAGGTACAATATTTGGGACATTGGGTTATGTGGGACCAAATGAACCCCAGTATACAAACGAGTCTAGATTGGCCAGTACCAAAGATTAAAAATCAAGTTAATTCCTTTAGAGGACTTCCTGATTGGTTTGTGAAAGATTCCATAAGATTGGTAAATTTATCACTGGCCTGTGCAAGAAATACAAACCAGACAAAGTAATTTGGACAGATTCCAGATGAAAGGGATCTGACCAGATGTGGGGTACCTCAGCAGAAAGGCCTATCCTGAAGGGTTATGATAAAAGACTTTGATGCAGCAGGCACAGACCTAAGGAGAGTGGCCCTGCTAACACTTTCCACTGACTTCAGGAGCGAAGGATTATCTCCTTGTGAGCAGGACTGCTCAAGCATGACAAGGGACTGCACTGATATTAGGTGGCTTGTTAACTAGTTGAAACTTTGCTTGATTAATCCAGAGTTTAGAGTCCAGACAGACCATCGCCCCCTAGTCTGGATTCACAAGACAAAGGAAGCAGGTTTTGGATTGCTGCACTGGGGCATACTGCTCAAAGAATGTAATATAGCAATTTAGCATATCAAAGGAGATGTAAGTATAATATCATGTACTATTCCTATACATTTTGATCCTGGTTGTGATGACTTCAAAACAGCCCCAGGGACTAACTTCTACATCATCCCTTCATAAGGGGGGAACCTTGCCTTGATATCATGGTTTGTCTCTAGTCTTCCTGGGTTCAAGAAAGGCTGTTGGCCCTCAACCAGGGGCTGACAGGAGAAATTACAGGAGGTCCTGATGGAAAGATAAGAGACAGAGACTACTTTCTAGCCTGGATAGGAATGGAGCTGGATAGGAAAAACTGTCTTGAATTTCAGTTGCAGAATAAGAACAGGTTATTTTTCTCGTATTTTCTTTTGCTTGTTTATTCTAATATCTCTGTGTCTCAATGAATGGTTACTAATTTCTTACATTTGTTCTAGTTTTTAGAATAAATCTTTTTGTCAACTTTTATAATCCACTTCTTGTCAGTGATAACTGTGATTCCAGAGCATTTGACCATACTGGCAAGATGTTTCTAAGGGAAGGGAAGATCTATCTATCTGAGTCATTTTCCACCTGGCAAAATCCCCTCTGGTAAGAGATGGCAAGACATGGGTGAGATAGGTAAGGCCAAGGTACCACAGGCAAAGAAGTTGGCCCCTGGCACACCTCAGCATAGCTGTGCTTTCTGCTTCCTGTCCTATCTGCCACTGTGATGCTTGCCCCCTCTCCAGTTCTCAATGATCAAGCAGCAGATGGCATGGAGGGGTTTGGAGCAGAAAGGCAACCCTGAATGTGTGAGAGCACCCCAGGAGTATGCCCCCAGCCACATCTGGGGCTGGGGGGGAGGGGGGATGTTGGTGTCACACCCCAAAATTGGAATATTGAGTCTAAGGCTGAGGTCTGGTCTACACAATATCATCTTCCTGAAAAAATTCCAGTTCTGCAGGCAAAAAACTTACATTCAAAGCCCCTTATCCGAAAATTCTTTTATTTTGCTACCAGTTATTCCACAATACAGCATTGTGGGGGTGGGGGACAACCTTTTTGTGAGGCATGCCGCAAATTAGCCCCACACTCTCCCTGAGTGCTTTATAAATACCCCATTCCCCCTTCCCAATCTGCTGCTCTGCTTTCTGTTTCCCATCTGCCACGGTGATGCTTTCTTCCACCCTGGTCTGCTGTGTGCTCCTTCTGGATGGAATAAATATGAGGCTTCCTGGGAAGACCTCATTACAACTCTTTTCCAATCTGAAATGAATATTCATTCCATCCAGGAAGAACACAGACCAACTGCAGATGCTTCCTCAGTCTGATGAAGGGTATTTGCACCTGAAAGCTTGCAAAGAACACTTTTCCAACTATTAGAGTTGGTCTAATATAAAAGATATCAGATTTACCCAAAGAACCTTGTCTGCCTGTATCAAGCACATAATTTTATGTACCTTGGCCTGTACAACCCATATAGCTCAGCCCAGAAACAATGGTTTTATAACGATATGCATGCAGACACATATCTCCTCTGTGTGACCTTGTTCCAAATCAGTGGAACAAGGTGTGTCACAAATGAGCCCCACGCTCTCGTTGAGTGCCATTCTAATACCCTTTCTCTGCCCAATTCATAGTTTCATAGTTGGTAGGGTTGGAAAGGACCTGAGCAGATCATCAAGTTTGACCCCCTGCCATGGCAGGAAAGAGTACTGGGGTCAAACGACCCTGGCAAGGTGTTCATCCAGCCTCCTTTTAAAGACCCCCAGGGTAGGAGCCAGCACCACTTCTCTTGGAAGTTGGTTCCAGACCCTAGCTGCCCTGACAGTAAATTAGCCCCTCCTGATATCTAGCCTGACTCTACCGTCTGCCAGCTTGTGACCATTATTTCTTGTCACTCCTGGGAGTGCTCAGGGGAACAGGGATGCCCCAGTGCCTGCTGGTCTCCTCTGACTAGTTGTAAATGGCCACTAAATCCCCGCTCAGCCTTCTCTTGTGGAGGCTGAACAGGTTCAGGTCCTTTAGCCTCTCCTTGTAGGGCCTGCCCTGCTGCCCCCAATCATGCGAGTGGCCCTCCTTTGGACCCTCTCAATGCTGTCCACATTCCTCCTGAAGTGTGGCGCCCAGAACTGGACGCAGTACTCCAACTGCTGCCTGACCAATGTCATATAGAGGGGGAGGATCACCTCCTTGGACCTGCTCGAGATGCATCTGTGGATGCATGACAAGGTACGGTTGGCCTTCCTGACCACGTCCCCACAATGTCGGCCCATGTTCATTTTGGCATCCATTTTGGCCTTCCTGAAGTCCAGAAAGACTATGTCCACTGTGACACCTGCATCTAAGGACTTTGTGCCCTGGTTGTAGAAGGCCACCAGGTTGGTCTGACAGGACCTGTCTCTAATGAACCCATGTTGGTTGCCCCTAAGCATAATCTCCCCTGCTGGCCCCTCGTGGACATGTGCCAAGATAATTCTCTCAAAAAGCTTACCCAGGACCGAGGTAAGACTAATTGGCCTACAGTTTCCTGGGTCTTCCTTCCTCCCTTTTTTGAAAATGGGAACCACACTGGCCCTTTTCCAGTCCTCTGGCACAACACCAGAGCACCACGAGTGCTCGTAAAGCTGTGCCAGGAGTCCCGCAATGACCTCTGCTAATTCCCTCAGCACTCTGGGGTGGAGATCATCAGGACCTGCTGATTTAAATATGTCCAGTCCCTCCAGAAGTTCCCTGACTTCCCTTACCAATTGCCTAGTTTGCTTTCTGTTCCCTGCCTTATGCTCCCTGCCTGATCTGCTGCTTTGGTTTCTGCTTCCTTCCCTGTGCTGCCTGCCCCATCTGTTGCTCTGTTTTCTGCTCCTTGCCCTATCTGCTATTGTGCTGCCTGCCTCCTCCCTGTTCTGCTGCATGCCACAGAGGCTGGTAGTGCCATTTGTGACATTCATGCTGCAGACTGGCAAGCCCTGTCCCAAGTAATTTCTTCATCAGTAAATACACCAACAGTGTTCCTAACATTGTGAAGGGCAATTGGACAGCATGCAAAAAATTGAGATTACAGTTCTGTGAGACATAACACATCACAAAGGGTACGTCTACACAAGATGCTAACTGCATAGTAGCCTAATAGCACTGCGCTGCAGTGTGCCAGGCAAAACCCATGCTAATATGCTACTGCCCAGTAGTATTAGGCACTTGCACAGTTAGCATCTGTAAAAACCCATATGCCAGTGCTCCTGAGCAGTAGCACCAGTTTCTGCCCATTGATTTAGTAGTTGGTTATTCAAGTACTAAACTTAATGTACGGTAACTTCGGCACATTAATAAACGTGTAGACACACCTAAAATTATTTACATAGTCATGCCTGATGCCTTTCTGTTTCCTGATCCATGGGACAGAAATAAAGTGACTGGGAGGACTGGTGTGTACTTTAACTCCATTTCCTAGGTTTCAGTGGTTGAAGGATAGTGCCATGCAATGTTCTGGGAGGGAACAAGGAACTGCTGATCAGCTTTCACTCTGTTAAAGAAGGGTCTGGTCAGCAATGAGTTTTGTAACTATAAAATGTGTTAGTTTGTACCTTAGTAACCTGCTCAGATCCACAACTTTATTCCCTTGAAGTTATGTTACCGAAGGCCCAGAGTACAAAAAAGAACATGAGGAGCTATTGTCTTAAATTATAATATTATATTGCAATAATAAATAACTAATATATGCCATTAAATACTACTACTACAGTATTATTATGGGAATTTCACAGGATCATCTGAAAACAGAATCTCCCATAAAAAGCTATACTCTTTGACCAATTATATCACAACCACTTCTAATACAGTATTGATCACATTACAGCCTGTTTCAAAAAAATTCCAGTGAAACAAAAATGTATTTTTTCCCCAATCTCTGGACATGTAGAACTCTTTAGAAGAAAATCTATTACTACAAGAATCTGTTACAACAAACATCCTTTCCATAACAATAGGCATAAATATATTCACAGGCACCTGTTAATACCAAATTTCACAAACACATGTCCACATAGGCAAGTCACTGCCTATGCCTGTGTCTTTTACTCGTTGTTCACAATGGTAGGATTCAGAAAACTATGCAGAGCAGAGACAAACTACCAGTCAATGGCTCAAGGTCACATATAGGGATACCCATATGGAGAAAGGAGCAACTTGTAGAACAAAAGAGAGCAGGGACTTTGTGAGAGTCAGTTGTTCCACAGTGAATGTCAGTATGCCTGCTTTTATCCTGCCACAGGGGAGAGCAAATTAGCTATGCTTTATTGAGGGCTAAGCTGAAGACCATTTCATGCACTGGGGACTAAGGCTTAGGGGTTTTGACCAGTGTGTATTAAAGCTCCGGCAGGTATCTGAAAACCCAATGGCTCCTGGCTAGAGAATCTTGCTCTTGAGCTCAGGGTCATGCAGATTGCCAAATCTGGGATCAGTAAGGATTTTTTCCAATTCCTGACTGACATGGATGGTGCAGGAATTTACCTTCCTCTCTTATGCAAAACACAGTCTTTTTCCTGGGGTCTCCTGAACATATATTACTGCTTCCCTGACATTGCAGTGGCAGGGCATTGGCAATGTTCTTTACCCTGCTTAAACCTGGGCATGTTAAAGGGTTTATTGGTGTTTAAGATACTGTTCTTTACTGTTGTGATGAGGGTTTAAAGTGACAATAGGGATGGTTCTGTTGGTTACTGTTTGTCTGAGAATGCAGGGGTTAGATTCAGTGCCCCATAAGGTCCTATGCAGTCCTACATTCTTAAGGACAAATGCTACCCTCAGAAGCAAGTGCATGCATTTAAGGACTGACTTGTGCTGTAATTGTTTAGATACGTGGGCTCATTTTTCTTTGAATCATGGTAACTTTATGGAGTAATATGTTACTATAACACTGTTACTGATTTGGACATACAAAGCCTCTTTAATCTAATGATCTGAACCTGCTTTACAAATAACTAATACTAAGACAGACACCCAGAGGCAGACATTTTCAAAACTCCCTAAAAGATTTGGACACCCACTTCCCATTAAAATTCATATTACAATAGCTATTAAAGTTGTTGTTCTTCTCTCCAAAGATCAGGACTGAATGCCTTTAGAGCCTTACCTTCCTTCTCACCCTTGAAGATGGCTCTGTGTATGTAAGTCTGAGTTACATTGGCAGGTTTGTGTGGAGAAGCTATAGCTATTTCACTCTCCACAGCTGTGAAGCCAGCGGCTTGCAGAAACACTAAACATTTGCATTAACTAGAAAAAAAACATCCTCCACTAGTTTCCAGGCTATAGGTCTGTTTTAATCTTGATGCCTGGAGGGTTTGGGCTTTTATTGCCTAGCAGTGACCAAAAGCATTTGGTCATTCCTGCAACAAGAGCCAGGCACACACAGTACATGTGACAGAAAGGTAACCAAGTTAGGATTCTCACATATATATTCTGTTTAAAAATAGTTTTTCTAGTTCTTATGGCAAAAATTACATGTGCATGACTTAAAGTGAAGAGTAAAATACAGTCTATTCAAGGTTCTACAGAGCATATAATGCCACTTATCATCAATTAAACTTGGGAACAACGCTAAATGCCATGCTACAGCAGCAAACCCAAAAACCTGCCTGGAAGACAACAGCCTAAAGCAAAACCACAAATCCCTTTTTCAGAAAAGCTGCTGCAAGGAAGTCAACATTACATTTTAAAGAGCACTGCTTTCCTTGCAGACACTTACAACTACTCCAAACATATTCAACTAGAATTTTTAATACTGGAACTTCTGACTACACTTTTGTAAATGCAGAAGGAGGGCGGGAAGAAGAAAGGAAAAATCAAGAAGGTAAAAATTGCTTCCAGTTTAAGTAATATGAATATTTGGGTTTTGTCACCTTCACCTCAATCCTCTACCCCTCAATCACAGACTACTGTGTATTAGGGCTACTTTGCTCCACAACGGAACTCCTACACAAGGTAAGGAGGAAGATGAGGACTACATAGGACCTGTGTCCTTGATGCTTGAAATGCTTGAAAGTGAAACAACATGACATGTACCTTACCTCATTTTATTTGCTCCTAGAAAACAAGTCTTCTTGTACTGAATCAATGGTGAAACACCCCTAAGCAGCAGTGGCTATCATGCTAGCATGCTGAAATCTGAAAATAGATCTTTCCTCAGTAGGTACACCATGGCCCAGTGTTTGGTACAAAAAAATGACTGGCAGTCCCCTTAGACATTCCAGAGCTTAAAAACCAGCTCATGTACTTTGCCTTTGTGGACCAATTTTGAGCTTTCATACATGAATGTACACTTTTTTTTATGGGGAAGGGGAGGGTTTGCTGAAAGGTAAGGTGGCAAGCAGAGATGCACTGGAAAATATCTCATGCCTTTCAAATTTCTCTTACAACCACCCTAACAAATTGTGGCAATTAACATGCTGTTAGTGTTAGATGTATGCAGCCAGTACAGGTGCTAATAACTGAAAAAGCATTTAGAGCTTTTACACCCTGGCTGAATATTTCATGATGTGCTACATGTTTCACTATTTACTCAGTGGGCCTCTGTCACTTCAATCTTCCCTGACTGCTTTGACTGGTGCTATAAAGCTCTACCAAGATAGAGTGACGGCTTGTCACAGGCAAACTCCACTGACTACTGCAGCTCAGTGGGACTAGCTGTGAAGGTTGTCACGACGTTCTGATGGAATTCAGCAAATGTTTTGTGACTAATACACCCAACATTTGTCGGCTACCATTAGCCATTCCCTGTGACCCTCTGTAGTCTGTGTAGATGGTATTAAGTTGTAATGAGAATTTGTTGCTTGTGTTACACTAATCACACTAACTCACTGACCTTTACTTTCACAAGTCAATCAGCAATTAAATTTTAAAGAATTAAGTCCACAGAAGCCAGAAACCTTATAGGTAAAATGGCCTAGTGATGTGCATGCATAAGCACATGCATGCACGCGCATGCACAGACACACACACACACAATTTTTTTAAATTATTTTTTTCATCATTCTCAGAAATTGCTAAGACAACCTATATCTCCTTCTCTGGATTCTTCCTCAATTTACTAAGGCAAGACATTAACTAATTAAGCTGTTAGCAGTCAAAGTCCTTGCCTTTGAATTGTGGTTGATTTTGTAATATGAGTTCTGGTTAATCTGTGAGCACCCAGTAACAATTTCCCCACTACATGATAAATATTGCTAGAACATGTTTCTCTTTATATATATACATTTTTAAACTGTCAGGAGCCTTTTCAAAGGGGTTGGTTAGTTCATCATGTCTACTGAAAAACTTGGTGTAGAGTACTTTCTCCAAGGAACCCACTGAGTAAAGTCAGAGTATCTTTTTTCTGGAGTACCCTTATATCTCAATAAATATTCAGACTATGCTCCTGAGATAAAAGAACTTCCCCCATAGAGAAATTATGAACTGACCAATTGTTTTCAATTTTTATAAAGCAAATTAAAAAGAGGGGCAGCAAGTATGCCCTCAATTTTTAGCAGTTCTTGTTTACAGTCTATTAATCTGCACATGTGGCAGTTTGGTGGAACGAGAGGAAAAGTGCCTGAAAAAAGTCATTCTCTCATGTCAGGCAAATTTGTACAGATTTCAGAAAACTGGATAAATGTAGACACTTTTTTTATTTTAGTGATTTGTAACATCACTAATACAGCTTCAGAGTGGAAAGTCTAGGGTAGATTGTCCTCTGTCATTTAAACCAATAAAGCTAAGTACAATTAAAAAGCCTGAGGTGAAATTGATCCAAGTTATGTGGTTTTCTGCAAGTGGCATAATTTAAATTGGTAGCAAACAGGACACACATTCGCCCTTTGGTGAAGGAGGGGGGGCAAATCTTAGACTGGGTTCCACCACTTTCAAACCAGTCTATGTTTGCTGAACTTCTGTTCTATTATGGGTATAGATGCGTTTCCGATCACTTATAGTTGTGAAAGTGTAATGCTTGTACCTGGCCTAAGTCGACTAACCCCTTTAAGAGAAACTATGTATGATCCAGTGGTTATAACAACTTAAAACATAATAGATTCTATCCTAAAATACAGTGGGAAGTTAATATATGCTATGGGACTTCAGAGGTGGCTGGCTGTACATCAATGGTATGGAAAGTGATACTTGCATGCGTACCATACCACTTGCACAGTTTATAGATTACTTCAAGATTCTTGCAGGGAATGGACAGGGAATGATACTATACAATTGTAAGGCATTATTACAACTAACCAGTTATTTTTCAGATCTGCAGAGCTGGGTCATATCCAATTTGGGTCACAAGTTAAGGATCATCAGAATACACCATTTGCTAGTTTTCAGTTGACAAGTGTCTCCATCAAAGCCTATTTCTATTTTATTTGGTTCAACTTAGAGTAATGGAAACTGTGAGCAAAGAGGGTAATACTGGCAGGGCAGGGGTAACACAAGTCAACCCCTGAAAAAACAGAGAGAAAGAGAGAGAGAGAGAGAAAGAGAGTGTCCAAAGAAGTGGGAGGAACCATTCCTCATACTAAGCCTAGATTAGATATCGGTCATCATTCAAATAGACTGTGGATGTTTCCCTGGCTATAGCAGATAAATAGTCTCTCTTGTTTATTTTTTTGGATTTTGTTTTTTCCCCCTGAAAGGTTGCAGAAATGTTGACTTCTGAGTGTCACTTTTACTGGACCTTGCTAGTCTTTGAGCAAGTTCACTGTTTGGTTGGGGAGTGTTTTTGGACTGTGGATCAAGAAAAATCCTCAGGCTTATGAAATTCTCCTTGGCAACTAACCGAAAACTCAGCTTTACAATGCCTCTGATTTTTACATGATCAGGGACACTAATGATAATGACCCTTTGCTGAGTATGCTACTTGTCTAGAGGCCCATGTCAAGTACACCACTCAATTCAGAGTGGACAGGGACAAACTATTTGTTTGCTCTTCAGGCCCCTTGGGTCCTGTCAGATGCTATTTGTTCCTGCATTAAGAGGTAACTTGACTCAGCTGGGCTGACATTTCCTTCTACTCAGTGTATTTCACTTGTGCAGT
The DNA here is from genome assembly GCF_000455745.1 of Alligator sinensis. Classification (NCBI taxonomy): domain Eukaryota; kingdom Metazoa; phylum Chordata; order Crocodylia; family Alligatoridae; genus Alligator; species Alligator sinensis. The sequence goes on from NW_005841852.1 coordinate 5,324,652, forward strand.
TGCAGTTACCAAAGCACTAAGTGACAAGAGCCCCTAACAGTTCTTTTAAGTGGCTTTTTAGTTGGGAATCTAAATCTTTTCATAACTTGTATTGGTTACCACTGAAATCAGAGTAACTACTTTTTGACCAGCCTGGCTACCAGGTACACTGGATGCTGCCAAGTTATAATTAACTTGATTGTTCATCTATGATTTCTACCAAAAAAGGAGACCATGGCATGAGGAACAAGTACATTTATATCTTTTAATGATATGAGAGGCACCAAATGTTTCTACCTTTTCTGTCTATAAATGCCTAATGAAAATTAACACTTTACATGCCCTACACGGACACGACTATTACTGTTACCTATTGTTTTGCTTCCTTTCTTTTTCTTCCTTTTGTAACTTGCAGAATGTGCCGATTTGCACAGGATGTCTCCCCAAGAGAAGATGGCTCACTTCCCGTTTAGAGGCTTTTTGTTGCTGTCATTTAAAGCTCTAGTCTCAGGATTTTTGCAAACATTTTCTCTTGCAGATTTAAGGGCTAGATTCTCAGCTGATGTAAATCAATAAAACTTCATTAATGTTAAGGGAGCCATCCAATGATGATATGGTCTTACGTTTCTCATTTGTTGTCTAAATATTTCTCCAGTCAGGCAGTTGATATGACCAGTATCATAACTTAGAGGTTCTGCACCAGATTCATCCCTGCATTCCTTCAGTTTTATACTAGTTTTAATCCACCATGTTTCTTTGGATGTGATCTTGTATGAAACTGGAATTGTGCTGGGTTTCCTAATTCTCTCCATATTCACGTAAGAGATGTCTAATGTCTATTTACGTTGGTTACTAAGGTAATTATCATCATGTACTGTAAAACAGACATATTTAGTAACATCAATTTGTCTCTAGTGATAAAAGACAAACTCTAGTGATAAGAACCTCACAATCCTGTGAATTTAGATTTGGATCAAATTAGACACCACAGCTGAACTCTCCAAAACTCCATTCATTCACTGATGGTGTAATTTTGTGTGTTCCATTGAACTTTTTTGTGCTCAATAAGCATGAAATTTTACCCCATAGCACACAGGAAAGCAGAGGATCAACTTCTTTGAATGAACTTCCATTCACTGGTTTGCTCCCTGTGACAGTGGACATGCTGTATTTCTGCTGAGTTTGGACCCTCTGCTGCCTGTAGGGTTGATCAGGAAGTGACTCAGTAGAGCTCTGATTACATTTCACACTGGAATTTATGTGCATTCTTCCTGCTCTACATGCTTATACCTCCTAACACTTAAACTCCAGCACATCAAAGCCAAATATTATGGACAAGTCTGTTAAATGACATTTTTTTTTCATTGAAAAACATCTAGTTGTAAAAATGACTTTTTCCTCAATTTTTTTGAAGAAAAACAATAAATATCAGAAACAGACAATACAGTATTTATCTGACAGGAAGCGTCTCTTGTCCTTAGATGACACTAACTAAGACAAGCATTAGAGTGGGGAGAGAATCACAACATTTCAATTTAGATAAGTTCTGTATTTTTAAAATGAGATAATCGAGTCTAACTTCTTTTCCATAGAAAAGGATCTGACCACTCACACCAGCAGGTAAAACCAAGATTTATTTGCACTTAATCCATTTTTTCCTTATTTAAAAGCTCTGAACCAAAATTCAGCTTACCCTACATGGATACTGGGTAAAGTAGAGGGGACATGGGGTAGGAGTAGGGGGAGCTTGAGGACTGGAAGAAGAAGGTGAGCAAATAAATTCAACAGCAAGAAAGAGGAAGAAAAAAACAAAGTAGATTTGGAGGCTTGGCAAGTTCTGTGCTCATTGCTCGACCTGTATTTAGCAATTCTGATGTGCTACTGAGCAGACAGCTCAAGCTCGGGATGACTACTCTCCCTCAGTCCCTCTTCAGCAGGCAATGAAAGCAGGCTCCACTTTGAAAATTTTCCCCCATCATGCAAACTGACACAGGCATGCTTTTCAAAAACCCACAGCCAATCTGTTGATCATTACTTATTTACAAAGGCCTTCGGGCAGAAAGTCCTGTAAAAACCATACTTGATACGGTATACACTAGCTCTTTCTGCTTGTGGAAAAAAAGTACCCCTAAGGCTACCTCAAACCATCACTTTCTATTGCACATAAAATGTACCGTGTAACACTAAAGTATTTAATATATATGGTATAATATATCTACAGGAAAGGCATTTGTGTAGAAGTATGTTACCCTGTATTTGGTAATTTGATGTTTTGCTGAAGGCTATGACTTGAAAAAGCCTGCACCTAGTACAGAGGACCTGTCATCTCAGTACCCAAGAGCCAGTAGAATAAAGAAGTACCCTTAAGCAGCAAAACTTTGACACAGCTTTGAAGCATATGAAAACAGTATAACTCCCCAGAATTATTATTACTCAAGATCAAAGAAATGAGGCATACTTTACATAGCAAACAGGGACAGTGCACTCAGCTCCAAATGCTTCAGCTTTCTCTCTCCTTTCCTTATTTTATTTTATTTTTACTTTCTTAAATTTTGGCAAGGGGGAGAGCTCCCACATATTTCAACCTTTAAATGGGCAAAATTATTAGCACCAGATAAAAAGATTATCCAAAGGTGAGCAAATTGAAAATGATGTTAGCATGACAACTGGCATCATAAAAATGAGAAGCTTGGTGGTATGCTCATTTTATTCTTCCTCATAAACTGTAAACAAGCATGTAAATCAGTGTCACACAGCAAGGCTGAGCTAACGGAAAGGCAGAGAACTTTTAACGATACATTTAACAGAAATAGATGGTCAATGGGGAAAAAAAAAGACACAGCTGGGTGCATTTTCTTCTGTGAATCAATCTTGCTTTTGGTGCTGCAGTATAAACACCGATGAAGAAGACATGTAGAAAGTCTGCCCTTGAATATGCCCTAGATTGCAGGAACAATAAGGAGAAATGGAAGAATCTTCAACTAGCTAAGGAAATTCCTCTTCCACAGTCTGTAATACAGAGTGGGAAATTGCCTGGCTATACCGATAACTGCTAAAGGAACATGGTCACTGCCATTAAGTGAACAAGATGCTGACTGATGAATATATTTTACATGTGTGGGCACTGGTTTTTCTGTCTCTGTGCACATATATTTGTATATAATGTGTATATATATTTATATAAAGACGCATATACAACAGAGCTATGATGTTCAACTCTGGTTTCAACCTTGATCTGAATTTCTAGCCTGGCCTTTTTCTAATTATACATATATACAAACCAAGTAGAACAACCTGCTTGCAGACAATTCAGTCACAGTGAAGCTACATTTCAAGTCTCTGGGCTTGCTCCCAGTGACTTCAACAAAGGGAAATATAGTGTCTGGTCTTGCTCCCAGTGACTTCAACAAAGGGAAATAGAATAAAAGAGCCATGCTGTTACAATATAGTAATATATCCCAATTACAATTCCAGACATAAAGAACCTCCACATAGAGGGAAACTGTCCTGCAGAAAGGAATGGCTTAATTACATGAAGGTTCTAGTGGTTTAAAATACTGTATATCTGACAAGAGAGAGAAAAATCCACTACCCACCAGAAGATGTTTTCATTATCCACTTTCAGAGTATGTAGTATCTTAAAAAAAATCTTGTATTTCATAATTGATATTGCTTTTAGCCTGAGTAAAACTGCATTAGTTTTGAACTTTGCTTTGGCAAGCACATAGATTATTAGACTTTTTTATCAGTCAAAATCAATTAACAGAAATTTGATTTCAATCGACAGGATAAAAGGAAGGTAATATTCAGGTTCATTTTTGATTGTGATGATACATCTCACATATGGCCTTAAGTACAGAAAACAGTACTCAGAGGGATTCCAACAAAAAGAGAATTGCCTGAGGCAAACTAACCACATGAGTTCCTCTGATTGGTTAGTGCTATCATTAGTGCCACTGCTGTTTAAGAACTACACACGGACAGGACAGGGTGACAGCTAAGACTTTAAAGCCTATGTATTTTTCAAACAGCTTTTCAAACTGTTTTTCATGACAGAATTTTTTTTCAGCTCTATCATTAACTGCTGACAAGCTGACAGAATAAATACTTCAGCCTTTCAGAAACTATCTAACAATCTTTTTCTTCACCCCCCCTCCCCCCGCTTTTTTGAGGTTGGGGGAGGTTGAGAGGAAGGGGGGAGGAAAGGAGATAAAGATATGAGTTTCTTACAGTCTTACGTCTTACCTCATCAGTTTGGGTGAGGAGTTGGGTGAATTTCGCATGCTTCCATTTCGCTGCTTTTTTTTGGGCGACAGTGTCGACGGCTGCTCATCTTCAACTGGAAATATAGGCAACTCATGAGATTAAGAATTGCTCTAAGCACGGCATGAAACACAAGTGAAATAGCAAAGAACACACACTCAACGTCCATTCACGCACTGATACTTCATTGCTAATATTTTAAGCCCAACAGTAATAAAAATCAAATACATGTTAGTCAGAGTTTGTTTTGAAGAAGGAGAGGAAGGGAAGAAAACCAGGTTTTTGAACAAAGAAGTTCAAATTGGTTTCATACTTCAAAAACAAAAAGGGGGGGAACAGCAATCATGTTATTCTTAGAGTTATTTTCAGTTAATCTGTACTACTAGAGAGTAGAATTAGTGCTCTGCTATATACCAAGAAAGATAAAATGCTATTTGAAATACCAACATAACAGCAGCCAGCCTGCTTTACTAATGAACCAGATATCAATCAGTTCTTGTTTCTCACATGCTAGACAACCAAGTCTTTATGAAGAGATGTAAAATATTCAATGCCTTGATGTTCAATGTTTCAGTTAGTTAGGACTGTGAACATAGTCTGTGATTGTGAAAAGATCTCCAAAACAATTCAGACTTCATCACTCCACCCTTTTCAAAAAGTGGAGATATCATAAGAGGATTAAACAGAAAGAGTTTGTATGGAAGTGAGGGACAATACCTGTATAACAGAGAATAAATGTGTTATGGCAAAAGATCTTTAAATGAGGATGAAGTGCATTTTCAAAGAAAGATCATTTTCCCAAATGTGAAATAGCTTATGATTACTATAAACAATACATCATTTGGATGACGTATAGTATAATACTCTTTGATTATAATAAGTTATGCATTAGTATTAAACTTCCATCATTACTGCTTAAAGATGGCTACTGCAGTAGAGGATTAAAAAACAGTTACACTGGCTATCCAAGGGTATTGTCTGTGAATGTACTGTTTTCTCAAATTCAAACTAGTGCTGTAATTACAAGAATCAAAATAGGCTTTTTCCATATTACAGTTAACTGAAAAACAAATGAGAAAATATTGTAACTGAGGCCTGGGTTACTTTAAAGCTAAAAGGAAAGATATTAGTAGTCATAGCTGTGTTAAAGGAGCTTAATACACAGTAGCAGTGCACAAGCAGAAGCTGGGAAAAAATTCTATTTGTAATAAACTATACAGGAACCAAAAAGATCCCCCAAACCTGGACATGTCACCTAATCTAGATTTGCCTAGAAATGAATTAAGCAATATCTTTCTGCTATAACTCTCTTTTGACACTATTTTATTACAGTCCACATTCTAACCTGTCATGTCTGTCTGTTTTCTGGAGTCTGCTATGGAACTTCATTTTGCCTGAACCCTCAGAAGGCAATAATGCTATTTAAAAAAAACATCCTGGCACTGCCTAACAAAACCAGGGAGTTAAAAAAATAATGTCTCAAAACAGTGACATAAAAGGGATTTAATTAGAAGTGAGAAGTGATAGCTTTACACCAAATAATTTATCAGACTCATTTAGCCTCTTTTTCCATTTCCGGAATATCTGCAAACAATGCAATTTCTTTCTAGGTTGATTTTTTTTAACTTTAGAGATCTCATATATAATTGTGAACAGTTTGCTACCTGATATTAAATTTTCAAGTTGTATTGCTTAGTTGTGATTGGTTACATAGGTCAGGTGGTGAGTTACCTGCTGAGTATAAACATTTCCATAGCAAATACTGAAATACGAACATTTAAAATTTTCCTTTCTATTAAAATTCCTTGCGACTAAACATGATTGTTTCACTACTGTTATTTGTAAACTGGGTAAAATATGCACAGAAATTATTTTAATAGGATTTGTCCAGCTTTTATTATAATATAGCACAGATTTCCGAGCATTCCATGAAACCCCTTGCAAATCATTCTCTGGAAAATGGTAAAGCCCTGTTTTAAGCTTATCTGTCAAGAGCAGTTGCATACATTCCAAACAAGCAATAAGTTAGTTTTAAGATATACTAGGCTCCCTTACTCTTTACTGAATAAAAATATTCCATGCAAATCATACAGAGAGTTACCACTTAAGAGATTAAAGGAAGTAAGAATCACATAAAATGTTGCTTGAAGAAAAAAAACCAAACACCTACAAATGATTCTCTCTGCCAGCAATCAAAATTCAGACCTTTACCTAAATTAATTTACTACTGTGGGCTAGAGAATGGTTATCACAGTCTAAAAGAAAAACACTTTTTATGGCTTTCAACTAGTACAAGGAACCACTTGACCCAATAGGAGCATTTGCAAAGTCTTACTGTACTGCAGACCAGCTGTAGGAATATTATGCCCAGAAACAGTTCTTGAACAGTGCAAAATGCTATTAAAGAAGATAATTTTTCCAAGCCTTCATCTGGTTAAAATAACACATCCTTGCTGCTTTCAAATGTTAAAGTCCAATGAAGACCTTTCATCTGGCATGTTCTAGCATTTGCTCTTTGCAGTACTACCAGATGTCATGCCATATAGGCCAATTGGTAAACTAGGCCTTATTAGTTACCACCCAGAAGTACTACTTTTCAAGACTGGGTTTCCTAACGGATTCCTTTTGGATTACACTTACAGTAAGCAAGCTTTATTCTTCATTAAGTGACAATCATTTTTAAACAACTGTGTAACATGTAACAATCAATTTACCTGCAATGTTCTAAAGTAATGTGGCTCGGTAGTTACTACTTGTTACTAAAACATTCTGAGAGACCTCATTTCAGTAATAAAGCTTTGCATTAAACAACAAGTATTAGACAAGGGAGCCATTTATTTTCATTGCAGCAATGAAAGATCATGTATCTTAATCATATCACATTTGAATCCGGACTTTATTTAACAGTGAAATCTGCGTGCACAGTTTAGAGTACATCTGCAACTTGGAAATGCAGTCACATTCCCTTAAAGTAAAGAAAAATAGTCTGAAGCTGAAATATATGAATGGTGCACAATGGAGACTATTAACTATGGCTTGGCTCCCAGTAGTGTTGCAATGATAACTCACAAGAGGCTTTTTAGTCATAGGTAGGATATAAACCATATTTAATTATTATCCTTTATATATTCTATCAATTTCCTGATCATTTCAAGAAAGTAGATCTAGCAAAATTTTTAGTTAAGCCATAAAATATCATTTTCCTTTTGTAGTTCCTGTGTCTGCATGTGAGGAATAAAAATTAAATTAAAAAGGAGTCTTAAATTCACTATCTCGCTTAAAAGACAACTGTATTTGAATAATGGGCTGCAATTTATGACAACTTAATTCTAATGTTACATATTTGACCTACTGCTTTTGTTAATGAGAAAGTGCTCCCTGTTTTAATATTTTGAATTTCTTGTGTGCTATGACGGTTGTGTTAAAATACAGTTATAGTGTATTAGGCAGACGTTCTTTACCAGCTTTCATGAAAAGTGCAAACAAGTTCAGGAATCTGACAGAATTTTATAGGATCTGAACTCAACCCAAACTCTGAATTCTCATACAATTCTAGAGCTTGTTTTTGCACATCCCTAAGTATAACGCTTAATGTACTGTTGTAACAACCCAGTGCTTGCTTGTCTAATAGGCACAGAATCTAACAGTTTTACAGATCAGGAAGACTCAGTACTAGAAAAATGTCAGGCAAGTCTAATGAGGCTTCAGATACTCTGGTTTATGCTGGAGTTTAATTTAAAGTTACACTGATGTTTTAACATGTTTGCTTATTCTTGAGTAAAGAGGATTCATTATTTCAATGACATAACCTCTAGACAATGTTCCATGAATTGATTTAAGATGTGCTGGTAATTTTAACAGCCGTAATGCAGAGCTGAACATCTGTAACAACATATTACTTGACTTTTATTCTCATTTTGGTTTTAAATAAAATAAAGGGAATGCCTTTCAAAAACAGTGGACACGTTCCTAACTGGGTTTTTTTAGTATGTTGTTACCTTTAAAAATATATACTTTAAACTGTCTCTTTCTTTTCCTCTGCCAGCTCACCTAACAATAACATTCATGGCTGCCTGTTTTATGGTTCTCCAAAGAACCTGCAGCACTGTTGACATTTAAGATACCAAACACCATGCCAACTTGAAAACGTGGTAAACGCATTGCCCAGAGTAAATGTTTTAAGGCGAATAAGCTATATGAAAGATAAACTACAAACTGCCCAGAAACATTAGTTGACTAGCCATCTCAATTAAGTTATTAATTGCCACATCTGGGGAAGCCCACATCTGTAAGCACTTAGCAGACCATTAGTAATGTCATATTCACATTGAAAGCAGATCATAAAACCATGCACAAACCAATCTGTTTTGCCTTATATATACAGCTAAGGGGCTACCTACGGAGATCTTGGTTCAACCCAGGCTTTTGGGAGTGGTAGCGATATTTTACAGGCAAGCTGAGTGCCCTTTGCAATCTACAGTAGGTAGATTTTCCTTGTTCAACAGAACTCAACAAGTTAAGATGCAGCAGAGAGGGATTGTTGGGTAGAAAGAGGCTCCCTTTACGGTTATTAACAAGTGGAACAGGTTCCAGGATTCCTTCAGTGGGCTTGGCACCAACCAGTGCATTAGTAGTTGCATTCTTGAATTGAAATGAATGTTTTGGGTAACTTGATCTAGCTGCATTCTTTACTTCTAAATAATAAGAAAAAATGGAAATTAATTTTTTTTGTCCAATAAGTAATGTTTTCAAACCACAGGCATGAATTTATTCTAATATTATAGAGAATTACAGAATATTAAAGTATCTGTTTCCACAGATAAAATAAAGGTTTATACCTGAAGCCTTCTCAACTTTTTTTTTTAAAATGGCTTTTTGTGTAAAAGGATTATTCCATAATATTATCATCTTTAAGCAATAATCCTATCCACAAGTAGGTATGTTTGAAGCAATACTTATTACCCACATGTTGACAAAGGTCTCAGATTTTTTAGCTGTAAATGATGATTATTCCCCTGAATCTACTGAAAATGACAGGGGAAGTACTTTAATAGCAACCTTGTACTGTAAAGAATGAATCATAAAACAGGTAAGGTCAACAATTTCAAATTTATGTTACTATAGAGATGGGATTAAATTCATATTTAAGCACCTAAACAAATGTTCTAGCTTAGTGGTGCAGGACACTAACAACTTTGCCAAAGTTCAATACATGGCATCTCTGAAAATGAGGTGCTTAATTACACCTATTTAGGTGCTTAATTACAGGTTTAGTTGGAAACTCTGAACCTCCATTTTCTCTCTCGGGTGCACAAAACCTAATTTGATTAAAATAACACATTAAAATAAAGCCACAAGTGAATATCACATTCTGTGAAAAACACAGTTAAAAAGTATCTTAACCATTCAGTAAAATTGTACATTTTGATCTCCTTCTATTGCTGGCTCCTTATGAATAACTGGCTCACTGAGAGAAAATAAGTGCATTCTTGAGCCAGTAAGATATTTTTGGCCTTATTATATAGTATATTGTCTTCCATAAGGATAAGGAAGGAGGAGTTTACAGACTAAGAATTTTACTGTATTTCCATGTTTCAAATTTCTCCAATAAAATCTGACAAGAGTAGCTCAACAATAATTTCAGCAGTCAACATTTCTTTGCTTAGTTTACCATTAGTGGAAAACTGGATGGATATGTATGCAACATCCACATACTTGCTATTTGTTTCTAAGATTACCCATCTTAATACCAAACTTGCAATCTCACATGACCATTGAGGCTGCATCCAGAAAAGCATTACCATGAGGTATGTGGTCTGCAGCCCTGTCTGTGGCGACACATACCACACATTCAGGCATTTTCCGTGCTACTACCTTCTAGCACAGGGGATTTTTTTTTTGACCCAGGGAGATCCCAGGGTCAAAAAAACCCATGCAGAAAAAAAAAAAAGGGCAGTGCACGTGGGCCAGTACGTGCCACCCAAAACCAGAGCCTGGCCTGTCAAAGCCATGCTCTGGCTACCAACCAGGCTCTCAGCCACAGGAGCACCATGGCTAAAGCCTCCCTGGCCTCCACCCCCACCCCCCGGGTAAGATACCGTGCACCAGAGGGCATGTGGCATGGGTGTTCCCCAGGTACAAGTAGCAGTGCCACAAGATGTACTGCTGCTTCTTGTCCCCAGGGAACCAAACATCCATGCTTGCCTGGACGTGGCCCCAGTGTCCATTCTAAGTCCAATAGACTCTACATTGAAAGTTTGATACTATTTTCACGAATGTGAACAGGAAGATCCTGACTTATGTCAGTGAAAACTGAAATGGAACCTAATTCTCAACCTTTTTCTGCTTTTGTGTTAATAATTTTAAAATAGAGCCAAATTATTAAGAAGAACTCAAAGGTAATTGATGCCTTTGATTAACTAAATTCACACAAATAAACCTGTGTGTCTCACAAGTAAACACATTCTCAGGAAATCAGATGGCTTGCCAGGGAGATGCCATACTGTCTGTCAGACCTCATACTACTAAGTCTTCTATTTCTCCAGAAAAAAACCAAACGACAAAATACATCTAAACAAATCTGTCTCCCTGTGCAAAACTAGTAGCCAATGCATGTATTTGAATACTTTCTAAAATAAAAACAAACTTGTATCAACCACAGTCAATAACGTGAAAATAATCTTCAAAGATTTACATAAACCAAGATTTATTAAATTTTTTAACTTTTGCATAAAAAATAAAATCCTGTATAAAATACGAACAGGAAATGGATTGAAGATCTTCTTAAAGCCTTCCAATCAAGTAATCTGAGAAGCATATTAGGCTTTGGGACACTATCTTAAACTGCAGTATGTCTCAGGTATTCAGATAATGCATTAATGGGTAATACACAAACACCCACAAATATCTTACTAATAGGGATTTATCTTCTGGTAATCATCTTTGATTTTCCTTGGCTCAAATTCACCTTATTGCTTCAAGGTAAAGTTCTACCTTTTATGCAGATATATCCTATACTACCGCAAAACAAAATAAAAAACAAAGTAATGGAGTTGACATAGGTCCCATTTTTCATCAAATTATTTTAGAAACACAAACTCTACCAGACCACATCATCGCTGTAGTCAATGTAATCTGTATCCCTCTAAAATAAGTAGAACTGGATGCTTCAGAGGAATATGAAAGAAACTTCATAGTGGGTGATTATGAAATAACATTCATACAGAAGTATTTTTCAAGTCCTATTAATAAGTGGTTGACTTAAGGCCGTTCATCATAGGGTTTATATTCTATTATAATGTTGCTTGTATGATATTTTACTATTTATCTTAGTTGAGATAAAATATTTGCTTTTACACTTCTGTCTTTGTATGTAATTATATATATATTTGTCCAAAAGACATTTAAATTTAACAGTTATTCTAGACAGTTTGCAATATGTATATTTATACTGAGGTAAATTTTTAAAAACTAAGGACAGCTTAGAATTATCTGAAAATATGTCTGCAAGCAAAAATTAGCCATTTTAGGCACAAAGTATATATATTTGAACTTCACAGACCACAGCATGGATGAGTGACTGTGCATGCTCATAACTTTAATGAATAATGTAAGCTCAAATATTTTCCTTGCTAACCAGTAGGAGCTGTCATTTTTTATGCATAATTCAAATTTAATCGGGAATGGTGTTTTCTCCACTGTATGGATTTGATGCTGATTTGGACTGGACACAAATATGAGTAATAAAACCACTATTCATTATATGGGACCTGGAATCCAGTAGGCTATTATATACCTCTTCTGGTTTGGTATGCTTGGCACTTGTACTAGTTGGGTTCGGTTATACAACCCTGTATAATTTTCAAGTTAGCAACATCCAAGCCAAAAATAGTCCTTTAGTTTATATATAAGCATAAAGATTTTGTGGTCAAATCCACTGACACAGCCACTGAAGAACTTCCTTTCACTCAGATAAATTAATTCTTATTTAGCTGAAATGATATAAAGGCCTATATTTTGGCACTACAGGTTATATATTTAATTTCTGTAGATGACATTGGTATCTGTGTTGTCAATGACAATATAGTCCTCAAACTGCACAGGACCCTTACCACATATCTATAAAACAGAATTAATGTTGGCAAGAAACAGACACACTCTTATACCTTTTCGGGAAGCATTCAACAAATTACTGAGAATGCCAGACAAAAAATAGTAGATGAGAAAAATTAAATGATATAATTTCAATATACACAGTGGTCACCATAAAGAGGTCAACATTTACCACCCTTGGGGCATGTCTACATGTTAAATTAATGCAAAGCAATAACCATCGGTGCAGTTCGTTCCAGAGTTTATTGCTTCTGGGTACCATGTTTACAAATGTGCCACACCATGTTGAGCTATACGTGCAATGCTGTGCACTAAAGAGTGCCACTGTAGGATAGTACTTGTGTTGAAAAATACTAACCTACAGCAGCATTTATTAGTTTACTGCAGCCTAATAGGGCTGCATGTGTAGACACTGAGATTTTACTGTGTAGCTAATTAGTGTACTCTGTAGTAAATATCTCATGCAGGTGCACCCCTGGGGTCTAAACATAATGTGATTTTTTCCTAGTCTAAGGACAGGAATAAGTATGTTTTGGCAAATGTTTCCTATGTAATGACAACCACTCAACATGTCGTGGTCAGAAAACATATCAGTATTCTCCTAGTAATAACACCTATCAAATATCAAAATGTATATAGAAGTATCAAATTTATGCATACAGAGGAAGATTTTTGTGGTAGTAATGCATGCAACCCTGCCAGAGTTCAAAGATAGCCTTCATCCTGGGTAAAAAATACAAGGTTTTGCCTAAAGACAATATTAACAAACCATGTCTACAGATGTACTATTTCAATAGATTTTGTTTGTTATAATGATGGTGATTTAAACAATTGTCAGCAGGGATCCAGGTTTTCTATTCACAATGGAAAAATGAGGTAAAACCCAGATTGTTTCATTTTAAGGAGAAAAATGCAGGGAACCATGGGTTTTACCCCTGCAGGCTGGCAGCAGAGTTCCAGCCTGCAAGGGGCTGAGGGGAGCGGGAGAAGGGCAACCAGCAGGGGGCGCCATGTGCATGTGCACATGTATGTGCACATGACATGGGGGGCATGTGCCCCCCAGATTTCCATGATAAAAAACCCAAAATCAAATGCTAAAATGTATAGGTATTTAGAATGTATTTTATTATAGTGATTGAAGCACTGGTAGGCTTCCAAATTGCTTTAAAATTGTAAATATATCAATAAAACATTGTGTTCAACTGATACATATATATATATAGTGGCATTTCATTTTAATCACGGAAAAAACATGGATTTTGGGGATTTGTGAGAATTTGTGGGGAGGCTTTATTAAATCAGAGAAATTGCGATTTTTAAACAGAGAAAAGTAGGTTCCTTGATTATCAGCAAGTTACAGCCATTTTAAAAACAACCAACATTGTTAATCCCATGCCTATGGCAGTCTAGGGTTTTTTTTGTGAATATGCACTTCTCTTAATTTAAGAACAGGCCTCAGCCTTAAGCTAAATGCACAAACACACAATACCAATACCATGGTTTCAGAGATGGCTAAAACTGGCTTCAGCATGATTTGACTAGAAGGGGAGATGAAAATGTGTTTAAAAATGTGTGGGCAGTAGTGAGGGAGAGAGAACAGGATGGAATAGATATAAAAAAGGAAAACCATTATTAATTGGAATTGTCAAGACTTTCAGCTCTATCTATTCACCACTGTCTAACAGCATTTTCTTTTATAGTCAGCCATCAGCTACAGCTATCACTTACAGATATGTCATTTTTGGTTTTAACCCACAACACAGCCTCTTTTACTCTCTGTGAAGGGTGATGGCACATCATTGCAGAGGTAAGTCACATCAGCAATACCAGTACAGCATTTTCTACAGTATATCATCCCTGGTTTCAATAACTAATTTAATTCTTTCCCCCCATAATTTTCCTTTCGTCTTTCTCTTAAGCAAATTCCTAGTTTAATCCCCAAAAGAACAATCATTGTTTTCCTGTAACCTGGCATGCTTCATATAAAGCTCAGCTCTCAAACTCATGAAGTGATGGACCATGATGACTTGGAGCTCCTTATTACTACATGCAAATAGTCAATATGTTGATTGAGCTTCTGGCTACCAAAGTTGTTTTTATCTGAGTGACAGTGAACATGACTTCCCTCTTTCAATGACAAGCCTGTTTAGACTTTGCTACCTACCACTTTGTGAATCAGGCAACTGAAAATACCCACAGCAATTCCTCCAAACTGTCAGCTATTGCTGTGATTCCACCCAGCACCCCCTGTACAAGACAACAGATTAACCATTAGACTAGATATGTTGAAAATATACAGCTTCAACCTTTCCCCAGCTAGCTCAGAGCGATGTATAGATGATTATTTCAACCGTCAGCTGCCGCATAGACTTAAACCCCTGCACAATAACTCCTGGATTCATCTGCCCCTTGTCAAATTTGCACAGCTTTAGTTTGAGTATACGTAGTATGGCAGTTTCACTGCGGATCTAGAATAATCCAGACGGCTGCTGTCTCTTTGTTAACAGGAAGCTAAACTGATGAGTTTGTAATGCATTTCTTATCAAAGGTAGTTTCAGAAAGGAAAATGTATCCAAACAGTTTGGCCTGGAATTTCACATACACTGAAATATAATATAATCTGCACATTTGTGGTTTTTGTCTGAAATAAATCTTTTCCAGCACCTTTCAAAATCATTTTATGCCAACATATTATATTACAAATTTATAATAATTATTTTATTTTTTTCCAGTAGCACATGTAATGAAATTATTGGCTAGATACTACAAGGCAATATTAAGATTGCTAATTTTAGAAAACCACAAAGCAGTATTTGTTTGGTGTCTGAAACAGTAATTCTGAATGAAAGGAAAGGACTACAGTTTTTTCCTATGTGCACAGGTAATCAGAGAGATGCATTTCATTCCTTTCCATTTGCAAAAAAAGAAACAAATATCCTGTACCTTTATATGTGCATTGCCAATATAAAAGCAGGTGAGTTCGCTGGCTATCTGTTCCCATTTGTGCCATCAAAAGTAGATAAGAAAACATAAAGATCCAAGAATGTCAGGAGGGTAAAAATTTTGTACATTTTACAAATGGCTGAAAATACTGAATGGCACTTGGAACCTTTGCATAAAGTATTTTCTATCAAACAATGAACCCCAAGAAGCCTGTCTTGGGTTCTCTTTTTTGCAGCCTTTTACCTTTTGGCTAAAAGCATATAACATTGATTGAACTTCAAGTGAATTGCTATGCATTTTTATTGGAATCTCCTGCTTAAATTTTGTATTAATAATATAGTGTCTTAGACTTCTCCGATTGATTGAACTGGAGCTATATATTCCTTTCTTTTAACTTGAAAGCTGTATATAAACAGTTAACAGAAAATGTGGAATGCTACTAGGCTGAATTCTGTTATGTATTCTAGATGGCTGTTCTGATCTTCTATTAAACCAAGATAAAAATAAAATACATGGGTTTTCAGGGTAACACAGGTACATACTTTGGCACCATGAACGATACTTGGCGAAGATACTTGGAAGTGCTGCAAACTTTTAACCTTAGTCTTTTGATAAAAAGAAGGCCGTGTTGAGATTCTATAATCCATGAAGCCTTTAATTTATTTCTTCAGGGGTACACTAAGTCTCTAAAGATACTATAGAATTCTGATTTTTCCTTGCTCTTTCCATTTAATCCAAGGTCGGCATGTAATAAATGCTTTCCCACAGAAACCTCTTGTTATCACTCCTATTCTCTTGTATCATAACTTCAGCTAATGTGGAACTGGGTTAAGGCAGTTCATAATGAGGCTGATCTAAAAGCTATTGCAGTCAGAAAAGATGACTTAAATTGACTTCAGATCGGGCACATTAAGCAGTTCATGTTTGTGCTTCCGTGTGAAAGCTGAGGAAATGGGCAGGAAGAATGCTTTTTCTATATATAAAGCACTGCACAATTTCACAGGCACTCTATAAAGACGAAGGCAACCAAATTTGATGGACCGAAACTGGCAAATGTTATAACTTGGTTAGTTATGTCCAATGTGTCACGACTTGTGAGTAGTAACTGTTCTCTCTTTGGACACACAATAACAGTAAAATAGCTAATTTGTGAAATTCATAATCAAAGACTAATTTATATTCCTGGTTATTTATGGATCCGCTGAAATTCATACTTTTTTTGGTTCAGATTTCAGTCCTCTCTGATTCATTTATCTTGATTTTTCAGATACCTGTTCCACATTGCCTTCTCAATTTATGATTCACTCTAACTGTTTATTCAAGTCATTAAACTTTTATTGGCAAGCTGTCAAATGAAAAGTTAAAAAATATCAGTGGATATACTTCTCTGTTGATTTAACAGCCCACTTGACTTCTCCACATGTTATGGTCATGCAAAAAATCATCAAAGTTTTTTCCCCCTCAAGAATTGTGAAAATATGTATGGAGGAAAAAAAGAATTATTGGAGATTAATTACAGTTGCAGAGTTCAAAATAGAGCTCCCCCAATGTCCATAGACCTCCCTGTTCTAGGTCATACTCTAAATCGATTACAATTGACTCAGTCTGTCTTTTGACAGGAATAAACTAAAGAGCAGTATCACATGCTAAAACCCAAATTTGCTCATAAAGTGTTTTTGGGGGAGCAAATATTCCCTGATCTAAGTTTTAAAACCTACTGTTCACAAGTGACACATTCTTCTCTTAACTGGGACAAACTGCAAGTAAATCTTCCAAAGCTTGACCTCAACTGTTTAGTAAAGAATGCTTGATTGGTTACAAGTGGAGGACTGACTGGGAGTCAGGAGACCTTGGTTGTTCATCCCAGTTCTATCATTGATTTATTATGTGAACTTGAGCCAGTCACACCCAATCTGGTTTTTAACTGAGCTAAGTATTCACAGTTCCAGCTGAAGTCAACAAAGCCCTGAGTGTCCTGCACATCTTTACATTCTGTATCTTAATTTTTCCATATATAATAAAGTGATACTGCTATTCCTTTTGGTGAAGTACTCTGAGAACCTTGAATTAAAGTTGTAGACCACAGTGGATGCATCTACATATTCATTAATGTGCCATAGTTACTATGCATTAAATGTAGTACTTGTATAATCAAGTACTATACTAATGCTCAGTAACTAGTGTTACTGCTGAGCAGCACCAGTGCAGACCTTTTTAGTGATGCTACAGAGCAGTAGTGTATTGGTACTGCTAGTGCTGTGACACGCTACTGCACAGTTTGTTAGCTACTGTACAGTTAGCATCTTGTGTAGACGACGCACCTAGTAGGTCCTAATCCTAAGTCTAATAATGGTATTAAGGTATAGAATTTGCTTGCATTTGCTTGATCAAAGTTTAAGTTAGAGAAAAGGAGGCAAGAGAAATGAGCAAGTAACCAGTGTGGAAAACAGGGCCGTGTGTAAACGAAACAAAAGGTGTGTGCACAAAACATTTTAAAGTGGGCTAAATGCTTTTGCACCGCTTTAATGGTGTCAGTGTTTGCATGCTTCGGCAGCATTTTGTGCATTAATTACAGCCATTGTAGGAAATTCAGTGGCGTAATGCACCTTAAATGACTTGGGGTGCAACAAACTAAAACTCCTTTGAGGAGTTCTAGTTTGCTGCTCCTACAGCCACGGAGCAAAGTACCGGGCTCTGTGCAGCTCCACGGCTCTGTAGGAAGCCCTGCAGGCAGCCCAGCAGCAGCCTGGGAAAGCAAGCCCTGCCTAAAAAACGAGCCTGATCTCTCCCCCTCCACCAAGAGCCTGCCTTCCTGAGCAGTGCGGGGGACTGGTGCTTCCCTCCGTAGCTGTGGTGCCCCCCGGGACCACCCGAGCTGGGTGCCTGTGGGCAGGTGCCACCTGGGCTGGGGCATCAGCCCCGCCCCCCACAGCCCAAGGACCATTTCACCCACTGGCAGCTCACCCTCCCCTCTCCACCAGAGAGGCAGGTAGGGTGTATATATGGCATGGGGGTTTAATCAGCCCTAAATTGAAGTGGTGTCTTTTAAAACCCACTCTTTCAATTCAGGGCCTGCATTTCATCTACATATGCCCTAGGTTTAGAAAATGCAAAAAAGACAGGACAAAAGAGGTTGACCAAAGATCAGGTGTTAACTAGAGTAGAACCTATTAGGAACATTTTATGTTGGCTTTATTTAGTAAAGTTTTTATATTGAGCCAGGTAATGGAGTATAAAAACCTGCATTCACCTGAGAATCTTTACTTTTCATCCTTGAACTATGCTTTTGGCCGAAGAGCCCATCTGCATATGTACCAAGTTGGCATTTCTCAAAAACATAATTTTAAACCAAGGAAAGAAGTTTGTTTTTGTAACAAGCTGGCTAACTGCCAGAGGCTTCTAAGACCTTAGGCCTTAGAGAACTTAACATTAGTTTCACTCAAATATTAATAAAATGGTTATTTTGTTAAATGAATGCACATTTTATAAAGTTTAATCATTTGCTTACTATGGCTTACCTGTATTGTTTAGGCATTTTATATCTTATTAGTATTTCTTAAATACTCTATTAATATTTATTTACATTTATGCTTTTGAATTCTGGTGGCTCTTTGAACCCTTCTTGATTCCTAGAATGATTCTGGGGGGGTTAACAAAATGCTCTGTATATGCAAAGTATTTCAGATAAGGTTTTAGTGCTAGTGTATCATTTTTTTCAAGTGCTAGACACAAAGGCTGCTTACAGACATTAAAAAAACAAAAAAATGGTACTTTACTTTAAACTCTGCATGCCCCCACACCAAGTTCAGTGCATGCCCAGCAGAGGTACTGCATTAATTGGACCTGGCTCATTCAATATCTGTATAGACGGGAGGCTTTAGTGGGGCTTTTTTGGCACTTTTATCTAATAGCTGATTGAATCAGCTTTAGATTAATGCGCCAAAAAGCCCTGCCAAAGAGCCTGAACTATACAGAGGCTGTGGAGCCCAGTCTGACTAGCACAATGCATGGTAAAGCACGGGGGTATTTTTGCGATTTTTTTTTTTAACATCTGTAAGCAGCCAAAGTGATTTCTCCTTAATATCAATCAATAGAAATAGATTTTATTACCGCTGCTGTTATTCTTTGAGGAAACATTATATCTATAAAGAACACTCATTACTTCATGAGTGGGATTAGCTCTTGGAAGTTCTCTAAGGCACAACATATTAAGCCAAAAACCAGAACTTTGTTTGATCTTTCCTTAAAACTAATATCATAGCATAAATAAAAGTGTTTGGATGTTCCATATCTATATGTCTGAATTTGGCACTGGCACAGATTGTTCCCATTTTAATATATGGTAATACAAAAATACTGCCCCTTGTCCTATTACCCAAGAGAGGATTTTGATGCCAACCACAATAGACATGGAGGCAGAAGTAGCAGCATTAGTAAGAGTAGACTGTGATTATGTAGTTCTGTCAAGCCACCTTAGGAATCTGTCCCGTTGTTACTGAGCATTACACACTAATGGAGGTTGCCCCTTCGTGGCTGAACATACTGCAGAATGATCAATCACTGTTAAAACCATTGCAGTTCTCCATATGGTCAAGAAAGAGAGTAACCCATACTTAAAATGAGCCATGTAAAGCCCACCTACCATTCTGCCTGTGGTGAAGTTAACTGTTTATACTCCCCCCAGTTGCACTGAAGTTCAATGGGAAAACATAAAATGCATGCGAATACTACACAAGAAAGGAGTGTACAGGGTCCTTGCACAGGGGACTGTGCTGTTCCTCTGTATTTTGACATCTTACATTTATTATGCATGGTGCATTACACAAAAGAGAAGAGAGTTATTTAGTGCCTAAAAAAGAAATTCTGCAATACTCATATACTGACTTCCTCATAACGGAGTTCTATAAATCTGAAGTAGGAGCTTGCTGAAATTGTTTCCTTCCTAAGAGGAATGGGAAGTGCAGATATCACCCTGCAGACACCTAATTAAAAGTCATTACTTTGTTTTCCGGTGCAAAGTGCCAGTTTTTATCAATGTTTCCAGCATATATTTCCGGTAAAACTCTAATCAATAGAATTTATAAATTGAGAAATTAATCTTTTCTTTACTGCAATCATATCGGCCTTCAATTAAAATAAGCTTTCAGCACATTTGTGCTGAAGATGTTTTCATTAACAAATTTCATACAGAAGCCTTATTAAGTGATTTTGGTTATAGTTCTGGCGGTACGAGATTATTCAACTGAAGAACCTTTCAGGCATACTTAAACTGTGTAGGTACTTTTGAGGTTTTGCCTAGTCTATTTTCAAACATCTCAACTTGGAGAGTGCTGTCTACGTGCTTATCCCATACAATTTCCAGTGCCCCTTTCTCAGAGTGGAAGTTCTATCACTAAGTATTTGTTTTTGCCTGTGTTGTAACTTCTATCTCCAAATTTTAACTCTACAGCTTCTTGTCCCTATTCTGAAAGGCACATAACTAGCAACTCTCTTAAGAATTCCCCTGTTACATTCCACATCAACAAGAGGTGCTGACAGCTTCCTGAAACTATACTTTGGCTTCCTCATAATGTGCTTCATCCTTTTCCTATTAAAGACTAGGGAAAAAGTCCCACTGACTTGAATGAGCACAGGATCAAGCTGAATTACTGCAGGGCTCTCTCAGACTGACCTGCAATACCCTTCTGCAACATAGTATTTTTGTATTTCTCTTATTCATGTAAAGGTGTTATGTTTCCCTAGATTAGCCTTATGTAAGGTTCTGTGCATATATTTACATAATACATATACATCCATTGTTTTATGCACATATATATAGGCACACTTCTATAGTATTTCTAAGTGGCATCTGAAGTATTAGAAGTTATTTTTTCTATGAACAGAATACTGTACATTTATTTTAAAAATTAAAACTTAAATTCTTCAGTTCTTCAAAATTGCTCTTTTTATTTCTAAGCTAGCAGCACCATCTGCTGGCTGTAATGAATTTCAAGCTCCTTTGTATGTTTTCTCCCCATCTATCATGGTATCCATGCATAAATAGATAGCAATATTTCTCAGCTGCTGTTATACACAGGAGTTTTATTACCAGAAGGCAGATTTCTAGCACACTGGTTGCAGGTTAATAATACTCCATTACCTTAAGTATGGCTTTCATAAAAACAGGGAATGTTAATTGTTGACAAACTGATTCTAATATGAAAAACACCGAAAGTAACTGGATAAACATCCAAATAAATCAAAAGGAATACTCCTATTGTATTAACAGCCTGTTATTATATAGGCTGACTTGATCACTTCCAGAAATAAAGTTAAATGCAGTTCATGACACTAAGAAATCAGTAAAATATATTTCTAAGAAAGAGCAAGCTCCTTATAACTGGTAGTAGTTTTATATTTTACAGACATCGGTGTTGTGAAGTCATATTTTCTTCTAAACAAATACGCCTAAAATGGAAGCATCATTTAGAAAAATTACTGATATAACAAATACAACCAATATAAATAACAAAGATTAAATCTAAAAATAACAGTAAAAAATGGCAATAGAGGAAGAAAAGCTGGAATATAATTTACTGATATGGAGTATTAGAGATGAGTAGCATGTCATTTTTAGGTAAACGATAGCAAAAGAGGGGAGGCAAAGTAACACAATAAAGAGAAGAAATGGATATGTGATAGCTAACTCTGATTATATCTTCAAAAGTAACTGCACAAGGAATTAATACTAAAACCTCTGCCAGAGCATACAGTAGTTTGGCTACAATTGATTATTACAGGGCAAAGGCTGGCAATTTCATAAGAGTGGAAAATAAAGTGTAAGCTAAGAAATCTAGTGGCGATAACTAATGACAATGTTACTTACAATCGTGATTTGATCTCAAACAGGAAAAGTACTCTAAATGATGGATGCATGCACGAGAGATCATATTTTTCATATCAAAACAAAATAGGATCAAGGTGGGTTCACAAAATAACATGACTGCTATACATTCCAACTGATTAGATCTCTAACACAAATATTAAACTGATAACAGTTGAGTACCTACAGAAAGTAGTGCTAGACTGTTTAGGACTGTTACATGAAGGAAGCAGATGCTGTTTCATATTTGCCTAATGCAGAGATGACTATAACTTTATAAACTTGGGAAGATTAAACACCTATCTAGCAAACAGCAAACAAAACTGATATTGAAACTATCACTGGGTACATCTACACAAGATGTTTACTAATTAGACTAATTAGCTCCGCAGTAAACATCTCAGAATCTACACATTCGGTTGTAGTAAACCAATAAACTCCGCAGCAGGGCAGGATTTGTAAATACAAGTACTATTCTGTGGTGGAGTTTTTTCACTCTGCAGCACTGCATATGTAGATGCTGACATGGCTGGCCGGGGCACAAGGGTGCTTCAGTGCTGGGGCTGCCTGCCATCTAGCCCTGTACTGAAGCAACCTCATGCCCTAGCCAACCACTCAACAGCATGTTGAGCTGGATCAGAGTAACCCTGGGCTGGCAGGCAGCCAGAGCTGTTCCAACCTGGTTCAACATGCTGCTGTCCCAGGTGCACATGTAACATGGTGCCCAGGAGCAAAAACCTGTAGCACGATAAACACTGGATTTTACTGAATTCCATTAATATGAATGTGTAGACATGCCCACCAAGTACATTAGTAGAATATATTATTTTGGTTTTTTTCTTTCCTTTAATTTTGTTATTGGATATATGCCAGGAACTCAGTTCTGCTTATTTGACACTGGGCATGAGCCATGAATGAGACTATCTAGTTAGGTCAAATCTCTCCATAAAGAGTATATTTAGAAAAGCATGACATGCCTCTGACTTTGGTTTAATTAAGTAGGTTGTGGTGAGAATTTTAGCCATAAGCACCAGTAAGTGAGGGAGGCACAGTGCGAGGAAGTTGGAAAAAAACGCATCAAAATTATGAGAGAGAAAAGGGTGGGGGGAAATTGTGGTTGGCTATGGAACAGCTGTATAACTGGATTAATAGCTCAGGCTGCCTAAAAAAAGTCCTAAGAGAACACTTTGCTTCTTAATATTATAGCTATACGAAAAGACCCTTATGGTCTGTAAATTCCAAGCACTTAAAAATGTAAACAGAGGAAGCAGCATGAGATGGGGGAAAATAAACTAACCACGCCATGCTGTAAGAGTCATAGGGAAAACCTTATTCAAATATCTGGTCATTATAATATCCTGATTCTATCCTACTGCCATGCACCAGTGTTTTGATATTTGCTTCAATGGGTTTTGAAGGTACATAGTCACAACGGAAGCAGAAGCTCCTTCCAACACAAAGTAATGGAAAATGCTAATTTAATATAATTTATGGGTCAGTTACTATCCTAAAAGTAACTATACCAAGTTCAAATTCAATAGGACATCAATAGATTTATGGAGAATGCTGCTGCCAGTTGTTTTGAGAGATTCTGAAACCATCCAGAAAGCCAGCTCTAAGGGGACAATGACACATTCCAAGAAACTTCTCTTGCTCTTGAGCTTCAATAGTAAGTTGCTTGAAGCTCTACCTCTAAGGAATTTTTATCCTGTAAAAGCAATAATAACGATACACTGAAGAGGGATAACAAATGCTGTATATACTGATAGATTGTACAGTTCTTCATGGGCAGAACCTTATGGACATCTCTGGAGTGACAGGTAAGACCTGAGGGCCATCTTAGGGATATCTCTAAAGGGATATGTGAAACTGGAGTCTTGGGGCTGAATATGTAATCCTAAGGTGTTGCTCATGCATTCCTTCAAGCTAGCCCTGAACTTGAAATGCAGTAGCTCAAAAGCAACTGCTGACCTATTTGGGAACGTAGTTCCTGGTATAACTGTGGATGAGTGAAATCCATAGGGATCAATCAAAAAAGCTTTAGAACTTGATCTGACACTAGATAGGTACAAATATGACAATTTATCTTCATGCTATCACAAGCTAAAAGACAGCTATGCCTTGCCTTTTAAATGATGGTTCTGTAGGACAGGAAAACAAAGGTACAAAGAAGGTCAAATTCCCCTATTACATGAGGTGGGGATAAAAGGACATATATAAAGAGCAAGAACTAAGTACCAAAGAAAGATCCTCTCGGAAAGATCATGTGGAAGCAAGAATATCTCATCCAAGAATTAAAATGATGATTCTTGTCAGAAAAGAAGAAAACAAAAGGAATTCTTACGATTTCAGATGTATTTAAGTAAAGGGACAATGGCTGTATGTCAGAAACTGAAAATCACAAACAGTACTGATACCGCTCCAAAAACATGCTGAAAGGCCAGTGCAGATCAGATATGAGGAATATCCGTATCTCACAATACAGAATTTCATAATTATAAACAGTGAAGAAATGAGTCACGCAGCCCCGGACAACGCTCTTGTACAGCATGGGCTTGACTCACTTTTTTTCTGGCAAGGTTAATCTAAATGACAGTGCTGTCTAGACACCTGGGCTAGGGACAGAAGTTGCACATAAACCAGTTTAATGATCAGAAACTGGTTTAAACCTGTAACAGAATACAAGTTCAGTGCACATAAACCTGTTTCAAAATAACAGGTGAATGTAGTATCAGACTTAACTGATTTAGGTCAACCCAGTTTATGAACTTCTGTCCCAGATCCCTTCCTAGTTCAAGTTAAATCACAGCATCCCAGCATGCTTTCCAGCCTGGGCTCTGCTGTGTTGTCTGCTGCAGCAGAGAAGGGTTGGGTAGGGGAAGGCAGGGATTGCCACCGCCACACCCGCAAGGCAAACCCCAGCTGGGGTCTGGGACCAGGGTTAAACGCCCCTTCCTTCAAATACAAAGCTGCCCTGCCCTGCTCTGCTAAACGCACTTCTGGCTATGACTGTGGACTACAAATCACAGAGACACCTGGAAGAGGAAGAAGTAGTGAAGAGCAACCTTGCAGAGTCCTCCTTCTGTGATTCTGGACTGCAAATCCCAGAGACCTTGGGGGCAGCAGGAAGAGGAAATAAACATAGCCCATGCTGGCTATGTGCCAGATAGCCATGCTCTAGCAATCCCCCAGCTCTTGGCCTGAGTTATTGCAGGCATGTGGCTGGAAAAAGTAAATGGCTGTTTACTTGTTAGCCAGTTTAATCTCTGTAGTTTAGACTAACCGGCAAACACTGAATTGATTCAGCCTCCGGCTTTTTGACTGTTTGTTCTTAGGCTTAGGTTTGGGTCTTGGAGGGGAAGCGGGGAGTGCTGGGATGGGTCCTTATGGCCAAGGTTTCCATTCCCTCCCCGCCCCCAGTTCCCAGCACGGAGAAAAGTGGTGCAGCCCCGAGCTGCAGGTCCTGGCTGCAGCTGTGGGAATGAAGCCCCTGTGCCAAACAGACCTGGCCCAGTCCCCCTCAAGACCTGAGCCAGCAAGCTTGAGGGAGCACACATGGCAGTGGCCTGGGGCTCCATTCCCCAACCCCCCCCCCCCGGCTGTGCAAGGAAGAGTTGGAGTCTTTTCAGTCTCCTCTCTGTGACAACTCAGGGTTGGGGCTGAGACAGTGCTTGCCTGCAGAAGACAAGAACCAACTGAGGATAGCAAGCTGCCCAGCAAGGGTCCCTAGGATGCTAATGGATGCTACCACGACTCGTGATGGGATGTGGTACAGAAGTTTGATAAAGTTCTCTAACTTCTCTAAAGTACTTTAGTCTGCTACCCCATCCATCTGAGGTAACTTACAGGGGGAACTGCCATTTTTAAAGCACTCTGTGTGTCATGAATGTCTGTTCAGTTACAGCTGTAAAGCACTTTCTGAGTGCTTAATGCATGAGAACTGTAACTTCTGTATCTAGCCTTAAGCTAGCTTTGAGCTGGCTAGTCAAGGGTTCAGAAGCAATAGAGCCAGATTGGTTCAGCACTCTGTCCAGTCTTTCTGACCTTCCTGAATTTAGAGCTAGCTCACACATCTCTTAGCAGATAGATTAATATCTATCACGTGCAGGTCTTTCTCTCCTTCTTTTCTCAGCAGATTTACTAGTCATGTCCAGGGCTGGTGTAACTGTTCAGGCAGAACAGGTGGTTGTCTCAGGAAGTCTGGGCATGTGCAAAAGCAAGCAGAGTAGCTCCAGCACTGCTGAGCTGCCACTCTAGGTCCTGTCTGGTGCCTGCCCTCACCAGGCCCTAGGCACTTTACAAATGAGGGCAGCACAATTTCATTTGCCTACAGCAGCAAAAATTCATGCATCACTCCTGCTTATGTCTGAATGAAGAAATCATGAAGCCACCTTCTGTTGCCAAGGCCAACAGTACTCTTGACTTGATGTGTACTAAATATTTGTAATTAAATGCTTAAAATATAAAAGCTTTGTATTTTCCTGGGCACATTTGCCATGGTATACAAACTTTATGAGCAAAATGTGCTCATAATAATATTTAAACAAATCACACCTAATACAAAGTGAAAATTGGTCAACTCTTGAACAGAGACAACATGCTGCATTGAAAATTAAGCAAAAAGTAATTCTTTCTTATGGTTCAATGCAACAAACAACACATAATTAGTTCAAATGCATAACCTGAAAAGGTACAAAATTATACAATATATGATGAATACTTGTGCATGGAATACCAAAAATATCCTCCACCTAAAACAACAGAAATTCTAGATTTGCAGAATTTTATTCTTGACCTAACACTGGAACATTTTCTGATTTTCTGTATAGTAACAGCTAAAAAAGCAGCAAGTTCAAAGCCAGATAAATGTATCAATTGGCAAGAGGCTCCCTTGGACTACACTGAAGATGTTAAATTAAATGCCTACCTAATGCACTACCTCCACTATCTGCATTGGAAAGTTGTTTGTTTTTTTTTTGCCTAGGCCAATACACATGGGGCACTACTAAAACAAATAATATTGAATATGGCCCTAGAAAGTGATAGAGAATCAGGTAGGGTCTTGTTTGTTCATTTTTGCCTGCTTTTTATAATAGAAGTTGTTGCAGGAATAGCTACAAGTTCCCTATTTAATGAAAATACCATGATTAATAAAGAGTCTGGTAACCATTCAAACATATCGCTAAGGAAAAACTCAATGTAGATACTAAACGTACAGTATGTTCCACTTTAAAGTACCCCGGCCACATCTATGCAAGACACTGTTTTAATAGATTTCATATATATTAGGGCTGGAAGGGACCTCACAAGATCATCGGATCCAGCCCCCTGCCCAAAGGGTAGGAAGTCAACTGGGGTCAGATGACCCCAGCCTGGTAAGCATCCAGGCATTTCTTGAATGTATCCAGGGTAGGTGCTTGCACTACTTCTGAGGGGTATCTATTCCAGACTCTGGAAACTCAGACAGTAAAGAAGTTTTTTCTTATGCCCAGTCTAAAATGGCCTTCTGTTTTGTGACTATTAGACCTTGTCTTCCCTTGGGGTGCTCTGGTGAACAGATGTTCTTCCAGTTTCTAATGCACACTCCATAAATACTTATAGGCTGCCACCAAGTCACCCCTTATGCTTTTCTTTTCCATAAACTGCACATTTTATAAAGTTATTTATACAAGTACTGGAGTTACTGCACAGTTGTGCTGCTGAACAGCTTTTTCATGATGCTGAATACACAGTAGCCCAAGACTACTGTGAGGTAGCGTCATGTCACACTTCCTGCCATGCAACATTACTATGCAATAATCATGGGTTACAGTGCAGTCAGCATCTCACTTAGATGTTTCCCCTGACCCTATCATTTGTCTTCACTTAGTATTTTGTACATACTTTCTGGTCAATCTAGATCAAGCAAAAATCATGCTAATGAAGTTACCGCCAGTGTGAACAAGAAAAAAAGAAACCATTAAGTGAAGAAATTAGGAAATACTGTATGGGGTTTTGATTTGAATAAAATGTGCTACTCACAGGGTCATGAATGACTCATGCCCCCGGTGGCTGAGGGGGGGCATGGTGGCAACAGGAGCACAGCAGCAGCGGAAGAAGCAGTGGGAATCTGGTGGCGGTAAGTGGGGGAGCTCCTGCAGCCACCGCCAGCAGTAGCCAGCAGGGATTGCGGACCATCTGCAGATGCCACCTGCAGAGCTGACGGCAGGGTGATAGGCAGCGACCACCCACAGGTACCACTGACAGTGTTGGTGTTGCCTTTTTGCAGGAGGTGCACCACCACAAGCAGGGGGTGCACATGCACCTGCATGCACCTCTATGTGTCGCCCTTGCACAGGGAGCATCTACACATGACTGTGAAGTAGATTAATTAGCTCCACAGTAAGGCATCACCAACTACATATGTGCCAGTATCAGTGTGCAGCAAATTAATTGTTGGGAACACTACTATCTTACGGCGGAGTTAACGGTGGTGAAATGAATGTGTAAACACTGACCTGAGCATAAATTGTGTATGGTCAGCCTAAGCAGCAAGGGGCTAGAATCCTGCCTACTGCCTAGCCACACAGTTTTGCATGTTCAAAGCTGTGTGCACAAGACTCCGGTAAATGGAGGAGACAGATCCTATGCTGTTAATCCTAAGCATTAAGCTACATGATGAAATAATGAACTGACACTTCTGCCCCTCTGTTGCCCAGCACTGCCACCCAGAGCCAGGCCAGCTCCACCTCAGCTCAAAGTGCTGCTGTCCCAGGCACACACATATACACTACACACAGGAGCAGTTCACTCTGGCACAAAATGCTCCAGAGTTTATTGCTTCGCATTAATTGCCTGTATAGATGCACCACAGAGAACAAGCAATTATTATTTTTAATGGAGGATCACTGTATGGGAATGCCTTCATTTTTTGACAAAATAATCTTAATTTTAGCAGTCCATGAACTTTCATCAACTAGTCTGAAACTTGCCTTGACTTTTAAGTTGTGGTACTTATTTATCAGCTACTATTAGAGGTGCACCGATACATCAGTTCGATATTGGATTGGTACCGATATAAAGAAAATTTGCTGTATTGGATATCAGCCCAATGGGGCTGATAATTTGACTAATAAATGCCTGTGCTGTCCGCAGCTGCACTGCAGCACTGAGGCAGCGAGGAGCAGAGTCATCAGTGAGAGCTGCCTTCATCTGGTAAGTTGGAAGGGGAGCAGGGAGGGAAGGGGCAAGGGGGGAGAAATCAATGCCCCTGCAATGAGGGAGGGAGGGGGAAGGGGCAGGCGGGAATGGAGGCACAGCTTCTGGGGGGGTGTCTCCTGCCACTGCTTGCACCCCAGGATGGGGGTATATGCCCTCCCGGATCTGTGCGGGGCGGGCAGGCCAGCTGGAGCTGGTGCTGTGCAGCTCTTCTCAGTGGGGGCTGCACTCAGAATGAGTGCTGGGAGGAGCTGCAGCCACCCCTAATTTCACCACAGCTCTGCTCCCAACCCCGCACTGCCAGCCACAGCCCGGCTCCATGTCCCACCTCCACCCATGTGCTGGGAAGAGCTGAGGCTGAGCTGGGTGGCTGGAAATACCAGTGGTGCTGGGAGCAGAGCTACAGCAAAATTTGGGGTGGCTGCAGCTGTTCCCAGTGCCGCCAGTGCCTGCACCGAGCTCAGCCCCCACTGAGAAGAGCCGTGCAGTGCTAGCTCCAGCCTGCCCACCCGCCCTGCGCAGATCTGCCTCCCTCCCCTCCCAGGGTGCAAGCAGCAGTGGGAACTACCCACCCCCCAAGCTGTGCCTCCATCCTGCACCCCTGCCCTCCTGGGTAGTGCCTGCCCCTGCCCCCTCCCTCCCTCACCACAGGGGGCATTGATGTACCCCCCAATACCCCTTCCCTCCCTTTCCACCACACCGGACTTACCACCAGGAGGGAGCTGTATCAGATATCGGATCGGTATCGGCCGATATGCCTTCTTAAATATTGGCTATTGTATCAGCCAATATTGTTAGAAAAATTGTGTAACCTACTTTGTAGCATCAACTATTAGGAGTGTGCAAAACGGGTCATATTCAATTTCGATTCGAATTTGGCCCAAATTGGGGACAGTGATTCACTTCATTGATTCAGATCACTGTCCCCAATTTGATTCAGCCAAATCTGAATCTGAAAATTCAATGCTGATTCAGAGAATCAGCGGTTTGGCCATAGACACAGCTTTAAATGTTTTTTCTACATATCTCGAGGTACCAGGTGCAGTTAATAAATGCTGAGATGCTGGGGTGGATAGAGTGTCCCACAGGAGCATGGGGGGGACTGGGGGGCCCTTGTGTGCTCAGCAGCGAACCTGGAAGTGGACCAGAAATACTTCCAGTCTACTCCCGGATCTTCTGCTGAGCTCATAGGACCCCACCTTTGGTACAGCGATCAGCCATGGGGGGGGGACCCCAGGTGTCCCCCCAGACCCAGGAGGCACCAGTCACCGGGGCCACCCAGTGCACTCCCTGGCAGACCCAGAAGTGGACTGGAAGTGCTTCTGGTCCACTTCCAGGTCTGCTGCCTAGCACAGTGGGTAGCCCCCCATGCTCCTGTGGGATGCTCCATCCGCCCCACCATTGCAGCATTCATGAGCCACCTAGTACCTTGAGGTACATAGAAAAAACATTTAAAGCTGTGTCTATATCCAAATTGCCAAATCTCTCTGAATGGATTCGCAGAGTTCCAGTTTGATTCAGAGAGATTAAAGGGTTTCCTGATTCAATTCAGATTCAGAGATTTGGCCACCAAGTCAGGCCAAATCTTTGCCAAATTGAATCAGAGACTGAAGTTTTGCGCAGCCCTACCAACTATATAGTATACAGGGAAGGTACTAGTTATAGAACAAACCAAATGCAACAACAGGTAACAAATCTACTAGTGATGGTTTGCAAAAAACAATCCAAAAAACATGATTAATCAGTGGGTGTGTCTACAGGTGCACCCAACTGCGCAATTGTTACTTGCTTTAGCAAGTCCCAGCAGTGCACAAGTCATTTCCAAAACTACTGAGCAGAAGTAGTATGAAACAATGAACTGATACTGTAGCTCGTTGCTACCGCGTAGTAGCGTCAGCATCACGGTTTGTGCCTGCTGATGCTATGTTGCCATAGCTTATCACTATGGCAACGTAGCATCTCATGTATATGCGCCCTATGAAGAGGATTTTCCCTTTTCATTGCCAGTCTTCTTCAGTAATATAGCTAAAGTAATGCAAAATACCTCTCCATATTGTACTGCCTGTGTCAAATGACACATCTCACCACTGCTGTTTAGAGAATAAAGATAATGCTGTGCATATGGCAATGGAAATAGTGACACATTTAATGCAAACAAAATTTTTTATGCAAGAACAAACAAAGGAAATTGCATGACAAAGCTCAGGGATGCTATAAGGTTTTCTAAGATTTTGCTTGGCAGTTCTTCACAGAAAACATGTTCAGTATATCAATTAGAGTTTACAAGTGGCTAAAAACTACAGTTGATTTGTTTTAACATTTTACAAAGCGATCTAAATAGATATTATCTCTCCCTGATGTAGACAGAGGGAAGCTATTCTTGCCCTGTTAGTCTATCAAGACAATGTTTATGATACCCATACTTCATCCTGCCCTACTCAGTCTAGACTAGAAGCCATGAGAAGAGGCCTCCACAGGATCCAGGAAAAAGGGAATATAATCTAGCCCAAAGCATTTGGCTTGTCAATATAAAAGGATATCAAAGCATTTTTCCTGCTTTAGTATATATTATTCTCAATTTGAAGGTGGAGGTACTGAAGCAACAGGATGATTATGGTCATACAGCAAGTCAGTAGTACAACTAGAAGAGGAATCTTAATTTCTTACATGACCTCTTTAAACCTCCCTTTGGTGGAATTCTTGACCATGCAAAAATGTCCATGTCCAATATGCAGGGAATAAAAGATATCAAATTCACCCAAGGAACCTTGTCTGCCCATGTCCAATATGGTAATATGTCCCAGATGTATTTATATTTTAAGAATAACTATTTCCAGTGGTGGCTCTAAAACACACCAGAGACTGAATTCTGAAGCATGGCTGCAAAACTACCACTCAGCATATTTCTGGCTTTGAAGTTTGTGTATGTGATTTGGAGTTTGCACACAGGAGCTGGTGGGTGGAGAACTTAATTGAGAACAGCCCAGTCAGAATACACAGTCACTGCAATTTAAGACAAGGCCTTACATCAGCTCCAATAAGCCCCAATTTTACAACATAGTGAAGTACATGTCAAACTGAACATGAGCAACTCCAAACTGGAGTCTCAGAGAGGAACTTAAATGCCTGTGGTCAGGTCTAAACCAAATTTGATCTAAATGTTTCTCTCTTTTTCCTGTTCTTGTTCCATACATAGAACACAGGACCATTGGGCTGGGAAGAATCTCATTGATTATTGAGTCCAGTAACTTTTGTTTTATATATTTATATAGCTGTCCACTTGTTAATTTATCAGTACTAAATTCATTTTCAAATATAAGGATTTGTTTGTTATTCTGGGTTTTCCTTTTAGTTTATTATACAGCATAACTGCCCATTCTGTATTAGATTTTTATCATAACAGCCTGCATTTTTAATAGAATTTGAGAATCCAAAGGCCAATAGATGTAAATTGTCTATACATTTGTTGGATGGCATTCAAAGCCTATACAAAAATTAATTGCTTAAATATTTCCTCAGACTAGGAAAACACAAAGTGTTCAAATACAGTAATTAAAAGAACAGGTTTTACAGATTAACTGTTCACTGGAGTTCAGAGGCAATTTGAAAGGTATGCAAGATCACACAATAATTTTTTTTCTGTGACCAACCTAAGTTTTTATGGATCTGTTTCCCACTGTTATTGGTCCAATATTAATCTGAGACCATGCCAAGTCACAATTTGATAAATCAGCTGCAGACATAAAATGGTAATCAGTTTGGTGGCATATTGTGAACATGGTACTGAGAACTTCTTAACAACAATGTGCTTCTCAGTCCTGCAGCTGTTTCTAAATCTTCCTCCCAATGGCACATTTAGAACAAAATTATGTGCAACTTTGACTTCAATTAATGTTTTAAATGATAATGAATACAATGAAGAATCATAGGAAACATTCACATGATGTTGTATAATTGATAAAAATCTAATAACTCTTTATGAATAAGTTAAGTCTTTCCAGACCCATAGAGCCTAAAGCATTCAACACTCTAGTCCAGGGTCTAATCTAGGTTCCCAATGCAGGTGGCAGAAGGAGGCAGGAGACTGACTTGACATTTGCTCTAAGCCTGCTCTAGATCAAGTCTCTGCTTGTTCACAAGTACTTTATTTCATGTAGTAAAGGTCAGAATTTGGGCTCAAGGCAGGGCTATGACAGAAATGCTCAAGTGGAAACCAAGCTGGCCCTGGCATCTGTCACTTGAGATAGCTCAGAAGCAGTAGAGATGGAGAGCTAACTGGCTAGCATCTGTCCTACACCAAGGAGGTAACAGGAAGAATCTGCTGCCTGGTGGTAAGAAACTGTCACGGTGAGTTTCATGACAACCAGCCACATTCAGGAAATAAAAACGCAAACATAATTTCCATGTCACCTTGCATAAGGCCTTCTCCTAAATTCAGTCCACAGGATGCAGACAGCATCTTTTCTAGCTTTTCCCCATCGAGGCAAGCCACTCATTAGTCACTTCTCTGTGACCGTGGTAAGAAACAATACCCAACATAATGGCCTTAAGGAATTTAAAAGAAAAAAGAAAATAAAAGAAATTAAATTAAATTAAATGACTTATTGGTCTTTCTTCTTCCTAACTCTTCAAAAAGATTTGCTGCTTATCTTAGCAATAGCTGTTGATGGCATTACCGTGTATGAATTTCTTCGCAGCAGATGTCACAAGTGAGGCAAACGGCATCCTCTCATGAGTCTGATAGTAAACACTGAATGATAAAATTAATTTAAAAAGGCATCTGCTTCATTATGCATATATTCTTGTTATGTGTAGTAGTAACCAGCTAGATTGTCTTGTTTTTACCATTCTCGCAGGTAGCAAGGAACATCTGTGTTTGGTTTGTTTTGCTTCATTTTTTCTGTCACTGAATTTATATAAATCTTTATTAATTCTTATATTACCCCAAAAGAACAGAAGGATAAATCATATGACATTACTCAGGTTTGCATTAAAATATGCTCATAATAACAATTCACCCTCTATCTCTAAAAGACTGCATATTTGGAAAGCAAATATATAAAAAAAATACTGTTTGAACCTATGTTTTTATATTAGTCTAAAGTAACAAGTAATATTTATACTGTTGATTCATATCCTTTATACGAAGATTGATAAGAGGGAGATGGTGGTGGGAGAGTTTACGTGCTGGTAAATCTGAAAGATAGAACGCTACCAGATTTTTAATATATAGTTCTTCTTTCTCTCCTGTCACCTGACATATAATCTGCAGGGAATGAAAATTACACGGACTCCAGGTTCAGGTCATACTATAGTACATAACCAGAGCTGGGCCAGGGCAGTTAAAAACAAATAAGTAATCAAACAAAAATACTATTCACTGCCAGATTGAGGGACTAGTGACAGTTTTAAGGTGGGAGATCCCATAAGCCACTCATATACTGAGCTTCTTCAGCATACATATCCTTCACTTGCTCTCATATCCTTCCCTCAAATGCTTTTCTCCACTGATTACAAGAAAATATTTCAATCTCTTTTTCTATATATAAGGACATTAGAGAGGAAGAAAATATATGGTTGTACTAATGAAAACATCACACTTATGAGCAGTAGTTATGTATCTCTAGAGTGAAGGGAAAAGAAACACTACCATTTTTTCCACACTAGTTTTATTATTTCAAAAGCCAATTAAATCCATTTTAGTAATTTTAGCTTTGTTAACAGTAGTTTATTCTGAGTTAATGAAGATAGGTCTGCTTTATTATCAAGTAGCACTAAAGAATATATTAACAAGATATTCTCTATGGTATTTTAATTTTAGCTGTGCTGGACTTTTTACTGTAACGGTGTTATTTTGAGTATATTATAGGTAAAAGGAAATGTTTATTGCCATATACAGACACATTCTTTTCAGAATTTTGGAATGACATATATAGAGAGATTAGCTGCAGTATCTATCATGCACATATTGGTCATCAATTATACAGCCTAAATTGAGTTTTCCTCCTGACTTCAAAGTTAGTGTCTATAATTGAAAGAAAATTTTGTTCCACTGAAGGAAAGAATAATTTTTGGAAACAGTTTTATAAAAGTAAATTTTTTTCCCCATGGGGTAGCCTAGTTCACAAATCTTGGATATTTGTGCCAAATGCTATATGATTTGTCCTCATGATTTAGGAGTCAAAGATTTGTCCTCATGAGTCTGAATTAATTGTGTCACCATGCCTTCATTTTGATTGTCCTTTTATGTTTGTCTCATTAAAGGAATGTCAGACTAGGACACATTCTCCAGCATAAAGAGGTGGGGCCATTTCATAAAATGGTGTTAGAAATGTATAGCAGTTTGATTACAATCATTTTCTTAACACCTAATGAGGTTATTTTAGGGATCTAAATCATGTCTATCTAGCTTTCCTTCCCAACAAAGTTTATCAGTGTTTTTTTTCCTGCCTGAATATACTAGAGCCATATGCTCTTCTTTTTATGTATTTGAGAGGAATGAGTAAGGAAACAGTTGGGCATGAGGACAGGAAATGGGTCTAACGTGGTAACAGCAACAATACTAGAAACCCCAATTGTGAAAGGACCTCAAACCCTCCTGTGGCTGAAGTTAAATGCTCGCAGCTGACTAAGTAATCTGGAGAACAGTATCAAGCATATTGACCTTCAGAATAAAGTTACAAAAAAAATCACTATAAGTTACTGCTGCCATGAGCAGCACTAACTCATCAACAACACTCTTCTGTGTTATAGAGGAGGTATATATCAACATTGGAGAATTGTCATTATAGCATGAAATATCTATGCATAGTCCCTTACGGCACATGCACATGTTCACCAGACCTGATCTACAATTAAAGTAAGCCATGTGATCGTAGATCAGGTGCCCACTTATGCATACTTTCACCATTGCTGGGAGCAGTGCTGGGAAAGCTACCTAAGTAAGTTGGGGGTGGGGGTAGGGAGACGGCACTAGTGGGTCTGCAGGAGGGAATTTGCTGGTTGGGGAAGGTGTTCGTGGGACTGTGTTGAGGGACTGGCAGGACTGCAGTGGGGGATGTCTGTCTGAAGTTGTGGGGGGGCAGAGGGCTAAAAATATTGGGGTCAGGGTTGGAGGGAGGGTAGGAAAAGTATAGCTCCAGGGCTGGAGTGAGCAGCAGGGCCTTCCCACCCCCAGGGATGAGCTCCAAATATGTACACACATTCAGCTAGATTGTGTATGGGTTAGCCCAGTCTACATACTGCACCTTCTCAGGTGACTTAAATTAGATTAAGACAGCCATTTTTTGTCCAAGCTAAACTCCCTGAGCATCTGTACGGATTGTCAACTCATAGGTTCATAGGTGTAGGGTCGGAAGGGACTTGAGCAGATCATCAAGTCTGAACCCCTGCCCTGGGCAGGAATGAATACTGGGCTCATATGACACCTGGCAAATTTAAGCTCATATGACCTCAGCTAGGTAATTATCAAGCCTCCTTTTGAAGACCCCTAAGGTAGGAGCCAGCACCACTTCCCTTTGAACCTGGTTCCAGATCCTGGCCACCCTGACTGTGAAGTAGAGCCTCCTGTGTCTAGCCTGAATCTACTCTCAATCAACTTGTGGCCATTATTCCTTGTTACTCCGTGAGGTGCTGGGGGGAACAGGGACTCTCCCATTCCCCTCTGGTCCTCCCTGGTTAAGTTTATAGATGGCCATTAGATCCCCTCTCAGCCTTCTCTTGTGAAGGCTGAACAAGTTCAGGTCCCTTAGTCTCTTCTTGTAGGGCCTGCCCTGCTACCCCCTGATCATGTGAGTGGCCCTCTTCTGGACCCTCTCGATGCTGGCCACATCCCTCCTGAAGTGTGGCGCCCAGAACTGGACGCAGTACTCCAACTGTGGCCTGACCAGTGGCACATAGAGGGGGAGGATCACCTCCTTCGACCGGCTCATGATGCATCTGTGGATACATGACAAGGTGCAGTTAGCCTTACTGACCACGTCCTCACATTGGCGGCCCATGTTCATTTTAGAATCAATAATGACTCCAAAATCTCTTTCTGCCACTGTGCTTTCAAGAAGGGAGTTCCCCAACCTATAGGTATGCTGCTGGTACTTTCTGCCCAAGTGCAGTACCCTGTATTGTCAGTATTAAATCCCATCCTATTCACATTCACCCACCCCTATAACTTGTCCAGGTCCAGTTGTATCCTGTCCCTCCCTTCTAGCATGCCCACCTTGCCCCAAATCTTGGTGTCGTCAGCAAATTTGAACAGGGTGCTATTCACCCCCTCGTCCAAGTCGCTAATAAAGACATTGAACAGTACGGGCCCAAGTACTGAGCCCTGGGGCCTGAGTACTGAGGCCTGGAGGACTCCACTGCCCACATCCCTCCAGGTCAAATATGACCCATCCACCACCACTCTCTGGGTGCGGCCCCCTAGCCAATCTACGACCCATCAGACCGTGTAGGTATCAATGCCACAGTCGCCTAGCTTTTTAATGAGAATGGGATGGGAGACAGTGTCAAAGGCCTTCCTGAAGTCCAGAAAGACTACATCCACCGCAACACCTGTGTCCAATGATTTCGTGACCTGATCGTAGAAGGCAATCAGGTTGGTCTGACAGGACCTGCCCCTAATGAACCCATGCTGGTTGCCCTTGAGCATCATCCCCCCTGCTGGCCCCTCACAAATGTGCTCCTGGATAATTTTCTAAAGAGCTTCCCCAGGACTAAAGTAAGACTAATGGGCCTATAATTGCCTGGGTCCTCCCTCCTCCCTTTTTTGAAAATGGGGACCATATTGGCCTTCTTCCAGTCTTCTGGCACCTGGCCAAAGCACCACGAGTGCTCATAAAGCCGTGCCAAGGGCCCTAGCACCCTGGGGTGGACAGCGTCTGGAACTGCTGATTTGAACATGTCCAGCCCCTCCAGAAGTTCCTTAACTCAGTCCTCTCTGACCCTAGGCCTGGTAGAGTCTCTCTCAAGTCCGTCCTGAATCCCATAGTTAAGTTGATTTAAGTGTAACATCTGCACATACCCTTAGTAGTAAACATGGGTCAACCTCTGCCCTCCAGAGTGTCATGACCCAAAAGGCATGATTGTGTGTGTGTGGTTCGGCATCAGAATTATCCACGTTAAGTTGCAGAGCATTGCACGGGAGTTTCCTGTAGCAAGAGGAGACTCCGGTGCAGGGACCAGTTTCCCGCCTTGTCTGCAGCTTCTTTTGCAGGGTGCATTGCTCGAGTTGCAAGAGGAATGCACAGTGCAAAAGAGTTCCCGCCACCGGTATGCAAATTCGTTCCC
>NW_005841852.1:5366127-5405967 GCF_000455745.1 Alligator sinensis
AGCGATTGGCCTGTTAGCCGTATAAAAGGCTTGAGCAGTTTCCGCCCAAGCCGAAGAGGACTCCACATCCATCTCGTGGGGACTCTGGGTACACGGCAGGGTAATAGAAACCCTGTGTGAGATCCAGAGGAGCGTGGCGACCTGATCCACCGCCCACCTCTTCCCATCTTCGAGCGCGACTAATATAAGACGTATTTACGATTTCTACATTGGTGGCCTGTTCACCCAGAGCATCCGGAGCTCTGCACCGTGGAGCCTAGCAACCTCCACGAGACCGTTTGTGTTGTGTCTGTCTGTAACTGCAACTTAATCAAGCTTTCCAGCCTACACCATTGCCATCTCGGTGTAAGGAAACAATCTTTTAAACTACCAGTACGCGTCTGTGCCTAATTCCAGAGCGAAGGCCTTCCCTCTCCACCCTCGCGTGCCCGGGCTGCTGGCCACAGCCCGCGTGCAGCGCGAAAAAGGGCTCAGGGCGCTCCCGGCCCGCACACAGAGGAGCAGATATCTCTTGTTCCCTAGACAGTACCATGGATAAAGTAGTAGCATACCAGAAACTGTGGCTCCTATGCACAAAGTCCTCCCATTTAATATGGAAAGCACACTACTGGACCTACTAACAAGAATGTCCCACACCAATAGATATGTTAGAAGACCTTAAGACTGGAATGGAATAGAACTGCTACATTCTAAGAACATCCAGTTCCAAAATGTGAGAACAAAAGAGCATATGGTGATATATGGAGAAATAATCCTTAAATTATTCTGACCCTCTTCCACTTAGAACCTTGTAAACAGCAAGTCTTTGACCTGGAAACCAACAGTCTTTTGATTGAGTACAGAGAGCTGAGCACTGACACCCAAAACTGACAAAACATAAAAGAAACTGAAACTTGCCTTATAACTCCTTATACTTCCAAGGTATATCTCTTTCTCTTTAGATATTTGTCTCTAAGCCAAAAAGATATTTGAATGCATTCATTTTTAATGAAAATATGATTTTCTGAACTGAATTATATATTCAATTAGAATTCAATATAATGAAAAATAAATATATTTCAGTCACAGTAAAACCTATTTTGTAAGTCCCATTTCCTCTACAGGGCATACAATTACCACACAAAACCCTATGTATTTCAATGCATTTGTAACTTGATACAACCATTAGCTTCTACAATGCACCATATTCTTATAAACTGCATTAATTTTTATAAATTATTCAACATTTCAAGAAGCATCAGAAAATGGTCTATGATTTTATATACAGTACCTTGAAAATTAAAAGCCCGCTTTTAAAACCATTAAAAAATGAATAAATAAATAAATAAGTAAATAAAAGAAACACATTAAGCAATCTTAGAAGCACACCAACTCAACTGGGGAACCACGACCAAAGCAAGCCCTGTAATAATATAATGACCTTTAATGAGTGTCTTGGGAAACAATACAGCCTTAGCATAAAAGACAAAGGGCAAAACCCATCATGGCTCCGCTGACACTAATTCAAAATGATTTTCAGAACAACTAAAGAATGTAACAGAGGTAATCTGATCTACCAATCTGACCTCACTTTGATTCTGGGGCCCTGCTGCTGCCATTTCTAATTGTCAAACACTCTACATTTCACATCTGCTCATATTTAATGAAAAGCCAACTCTCACCACCATTCTTTGAGTTAACTAGCTCTGTCAAGATGGCATCATACGACCCCTCCACACTGCAAGGAAAACACAGTGATTTCTATTGAAGCCCTGCCAGTGGAATTTTGTATGTATATATATTTTCTTTTCATTGAAAAAGAAAGGCTTATGCTGGTTCATGAAGGGCTTGAATTAGTATTGATTTTTCTTACTTATTATTAGTGGTCAAAGGTGAATAGTCTCACATGAGGAAGAATGATATCTCTTTTGGTTTGAGGGAGTGACGATAGGGGGAAAAGGCCCATGAAACAGAGGATGTTATAAATTCTCAAAGCTGTCAATATCACTTAGATTTCAGAGTGCAACATGGACCTAAGATGTTTCTCAACAGTTTTGCTGTTGGGGGCAATAATATCATACACTGGAGTTTTTGGCTGAATGGGCAATGCAATCAAAAACATTTTTTCCCACCCTCAATAGCCTTAAGTGAACTAGAAAGCTACAATAACCCTTCAACTTATGGATTCTCTTTTTTTGGCCAGATGCTACTAATGGTAGAAATTTCACCCATTTGTAGGGGACATATTCATTTAGCCCTGTCTGGCAGCTGTTAACACCAGTGCCTCAACTTAGCTGCATGATCCCTTTGTACTAGCCTGTACTGATGCGAACAATTCCATATGCTGTGTTGTTGCAGAGACTAAGAAACATTTTCAGTAACAGTATTTGCAGTAACTCACAATACTAGTTAGTTCTCAATCATCCTTTTAAGCACAGTTTTTCTCGTTATGACACTGAGATGGAACTCATTTAGGAATGCCAACTCTTACTACCAAGCATAGGGCAACTCTTGGAGGCAATGTACTTAATGTGACTGACTGAAAAATAGGGACTTTCAAATACTGATACGTATACACATCTAGAGAGAAAGGCTTTTTGTATCAGCTTTTCTCCAAGACTCCATTAGGTTCTGTTTTCAAAGGGACAGATTTTAAACATAAAAGAGTGTATGTGTGTGGGGGAGGGGGTATTTGTCTCTGAATTAATAGATCAATGGCCAAGATAGGTAAAGTAATTCAGCAGCTGGACTATACATGGGAGGCATCAAAAAGATAACTTGAGGCATACTCCACTAACCTCACTATTTTGAATGCTTGTGGTAGTTCCTGTTTGTCATACCATTGAGTATGAGGAAATCATGTTTCCTGATCAAAATTGCATTATTTTTACCAGATTACTCTGTTTTAGCTTTATTTAGGTGTCAATTTCACCAATCCATTTGAATAAGGAAAAGGAAAATAGTCCTTGTCTGAGACATAGTTTTGCCTGTTATGGACATCTGAATTGGGCAGATAAGATGGCACCTATTTCATTACTAATCTTCCTCAATGCTGTCAACAAGGCACTGAAGAGATGGGTGTAGTTGGGGCTCCCTACCACTAGCCCAATAAATTAATGCTCACTTTCATTATTCCTATTTCTCTCTCCTTCTTCTCCCTTCACTTTACTGCTTCCCCCACTTTCAGGTCAACAGAAAAGCATTTAAGGCTTCTTCCTAACAAATGCTGATCATAGCCCCCATGTAAAAGTAGAATCTATCATTCTTTTTTTTATATAGTCTGCAAAGGAGTCAGAAGCTTAAATCAGGGTAGCCTTATTAAAGTACAGTACTAAATTAGTAAGTCTAAGTTTCTTAATCCTTCTAGAGAGTCCATTTAGAAAAAGGACTTTATTCATTACTGAAAATGAAGGGTAACCAGGAGCAAGACTAAAGAAAATGACAGGAATATGAAATATAGCTTTATCTACAAATTATACAAGATATAGGGAATTTCCACTTCTTGTTATATGCTATTCAACCCCAAAAGTATCAGAATTGCCCATTGAATAACTTTATACTACTTTGTGTCTGTAGTCACAGATTTAGATACACCCCCCCCACACTATTAATAAAACATTTACTGAACTGTTTGATTAATGACCATTTATACTGTATGCATGAAATAAAAACAAACATATCACCAAACTGCACTAGTAAGATCCTACATGCTACTGTAAAGTTGCACATTCTAAGGAACACATGAAGCTAAATGAAAAAATTAAATGGGGGTATTAAAAATTGGAAAATATAAATTTAGTACTGTATTAAAATGTGTTTTGAAAAAAAGCACCAGCCCAGTAAAACTCACAGAACTACAATGTACGACACAAGACTGGGATGATACCACAGACACCACAGACATGGAACAGCATGTGTTGGTGTTAAAACTTACAGGCACGTAAACTGGTGGAGCAATCATTAACAGAGACAGAAGAAAGTGGGAAGGCTCTCTCAAGGGTGTCCATATTACTATGTACACTGCCTGACATGCAAGAGCAGTCACGCTCAGAGCGTCCGCAATCAAAACAACATGCCAGTTTCATTCTCTTGTAGATGGACATCTTGGCTATAACCATGTGTTGGATGGGAGGAGAGGAAGAGCAGCAGGTTAATGGCAAGGTTATATATATAACAAGGCAACTGGAATGTAATTTAAGGGATTTAATACAGGCCTTAGTTTATGTTAACAGTCTTGACCCAGGAAAAAAATGCAATGAGATTATTGATAACAGTTTGGCTGTACATTAAAAGTAGGGAAAAGATAAAATATTCTTGATATTCTCTCTAGGTCATATAGAATGACCACAAACATAAAAAAGAATTACTGATTACAAGCAGGTTTGGGATTTAAAAAGAGCATAATAAAAGCAGAAAATCCTAAGAACCTCTTTTTCCTCTGGCACAATTAACACTTCAGGCCAAAGAGAAAGAAAAAACTGAAGTTGCTAATCAATCAAATAATTTGGACCTGTACTACTTTTGGCAATCATCAAAGGTATTTAAAAAGGCATACACACACACACATATGCACCTCAAAAACGTGCTAATCGTTTCTCAGAATCAAACAGTGCCAGGGTAATTTTTCATTGCATTAAATTACAAGTTATTGGAGAATTACAAGTCTTCATAAAACTTCCTGAAAGATTTAGTGAATTTACATTATGCCTTCAGGAACTGAAATTGACTCTTGACAGAATACCAAAATTTGTGCGTATAAGAGACAGCTAGTTAGACAAATATTTTTCTCTTTATAGTCAGTTCACAAATAAGGCATCACCAAAAGTACACAGAACATAGGCTCACTGGAACATGCAGAACCAATCATAGGCATATTTTCTGCTCTGAAAGGTATCAACGCAGGAAGCAAATAAACAAACACATAATTAAAGGTGAGCTAACATTTCGAGCTAACATTTCAAGAGTTCATTTAAATCTTTTGAACAAGGCAATGATACTCAAGGAGGAAATGACATTAGTTTTGATATGTATTTACAGACATTTAAAAAAGAACTTTATTTATAAACTACTCCAAAGTATCTTTATCCATTTTTGTTACCTTATGCACAATTAAGTTCATATCTGAAGATGAAAATAAATGCCACTTAAAATTGTTTCACATGTTGCACTGACCTATCATTGTTGGTAATGGCTTAGCATGAACTGGCTTAGTTATACTGACACCACAACAGAATGTTGACAGCCAAAAAACAAACCTTCAAAAGCAAATGCAGCCGAAAAGGTAATGTTGCTTTGGTCTGTGCCTTCAGTAGGAAATGTTTTTCCTTTTTTTTAGCCATTACAGTAAAAATATTAATTTAAAAGAACAGTCCTTCAGTTTCACTGTTTTTGAATGCTATTTTGAAAGAGAGATTTAAATCTCTCAAATGGGTCAAGTCCTGTTCTAAGGCCTTTATGACTTGCCATACAATATTTTGTCAAGCAAGGGTAATATTATGATTGTGGAAAACAGGCATTGAGGGAGATGAATGAGTGATCTCTTCAGCAGCGACTCCATTCCTCTAAAACTTTGCTCATGTTTCTAATAGCATGTTCTTTAGCATCCTAGTAGTATTATCTTACAGCTTTTCAGAAAGTCATCATGCAGCATCAGGCTTATTCAGTGCATGGTACATCATTCCTGGGTTTTTAGTATAAAGGGTTCCACTGCAGCTTTTGATACACACAAGATCAGACTACATGGAAAATTCAAAACAGCATTTGTTCCATCCATGGTTTCCCTCTCTAATTCTCCCCAACACAAGCTTGTAAAACTAAAAGTTGGGTAGAAAAGAGTTAAGTATTTGGATTCTTCCATTATACCTATTTTTATTTTATTATTTTTCTTTTCACCCTACCAAAAATAAAGAAAAATACACAGCATTAATCAGAAACACACTAATAGTAGATAAGGGGGAAAAAGAAATACCCATTTGGTTTTAAATTCAGCTGTTTTGAAGGACTTTTTCTAATCAAATGCTGGAGCGAAACATAGTATCCAAATTTTCTAAAGCTATGTGGTTGGTTAGTAACAGTCCCTGGTTTTCATTTACTTGAAGCCACATTTTGTTAGCAGGCAATAATACAATGCGATACATTTATTAAAATAATAATAATAAAAATCAACCTTAAAAGGAGGGAGAGTTGGGAAGCAAAACTTTTTGTAACATTTTCATTAAGGTTAAACCAGTGAAGTAGGAAATTTAAACCCTTTAAGCCAAAAAGGGAAAGGATGCAAATTACATCTTGAAATTGACACTTTTCAGGGACTGTTTTT
The DNA here is from genome assembly GCF_000455745.1 of Alligator sinensis. Taxonomy (NCBI): domain Eukaryota; kingdom Metazoa; phylum Chordata; order Crocodylia; family Alligatoridae; genus Alligator; species Alligator sinensis. Next base: position 5,372,423 of record NW_005841852.1, read on the forward strand.
AACTAGTATTATTGGTTGTTCTGGAGATCATGCATCATTTTAATATTTCATATTATTAACATGCAGAAAACAGGCTTGAACCTGGTATTGTAAGTAGCAAAAAGGACTTGCTATAAGGATTTTAACCAGTATATAAGCAATTGCATATCAGAGCAATACATTTTGTAAAGAAAACATGCTGTTACTCTTCATTCCTGTTACACAGTCATTGTTACACTCATACCGAATACAATACTGAAATAAATTAAAGGAAAAAAAAACATGGAATATTAGTAAGGATGATTAGTGAAAGGATCAAAGACAAGACAGAAATGATTAAAGATGGTTCAGCCACACACATACTGTTTCCTGTTAAACCTCCATAAATATTAACAAAAAATGGTAATCAGCAGAGAGATAAGGACTCTTGTACATCCCTTTGGATGTTTAATTCCTATGATAACTGTAGTTGCCATGTAATAATCCAGTCATAGTTTACCACTTACTTGTAGAAAAGATCTGGATGCAGAATGGAACTGTTATTTGCTGTTCTTGTGAAATAAAAAACATGATATTTTTCTTCATCTCTGTAAGTTTTTGATGAATTAATAGGAAGAAGGGAATAACCATTTCTTCCTCCTAGGCCTGTCTGGTATGTTGAAAATACCAAACCATTTATTTTTAAAAAGTAGCCATGGAAGTACGTCCAATCAAGTACTGAAACTTTTTTTTTTTGGTAAAAAAAAGATGTAGTTCATCCCCAACCATTATCCTCTTTACCAGAGGACTGACTTGAAGAGAGACATAATGAAGTAAGATCTATGTTTGGGAAAATTGCTTACAAAGAACAAAAAGTATTTCAATTTACGTACATATTTTAATATTTCTGCTCCCGTTTTTAAACATGCTAACCTTCATTCTTACTTTGGTGGGAAAAGCTGTAAGTCTAGCATTCTAGCAACCCCTTTTCTGGTTATATAGAACTGCAACTTGTAGATAAAATATTGACAAGAAAGGGCATAGTATTATTGATATCTAAAGTATCATATAAAATTCACAGTTATAGGGAACACTTCCAGAGGCAAAAAAGATGAAGGGAAGTTAAAGATTGGTCTTTGAATAAGATGTCAAATAACAGTTCCTTGTATAAAACAAGCAGGACTAATTACCCCTTTTTCCTCTGTTGATTACTTTTTTTGTTGTTGTTACCATAAGGTGTTCCCAATCCTAGTACTCCACCCATCCCTACCAGTAGTTTTTTTTTCTCATGGACCTCAATGGTAACAAAAGGTAGATCTATGAGGACATCTAGTGGATCTCTACAAAACAACAGTTGGTTAAAGAGGCTGGAGGTTTCTTGACTGGCAGTGAATAAAAAAGGGGCCAACTACTATTGAGAATTGAAATGGATATAATGTCATTTCAATTCATCAAGTTCTTATGAACCACAGCAAGAATAAAATGACAAAAAGGTAGACTTTACAAAAAAATTATGGTGGAAAGCAACCAGTGGTGTTAAAGGACGACCAGATTGATTTAATTGCCTTTTGGCGACGTTGGTTAACATCATCAGTCTAAAAAATTGAAAGGGTTTCCCACAGCATGATTTCAGTTTTCTTAAAAATACAGCAGCATGTCTTAAACTGATTGTGACAATTGATTTTCTCTTAACACAACAGGCAAAGCTATCTCTCTGTCATTTCATTGTGTTCCAGGACAATTTCAAGACAACCAAGTGCAAGCTACATACTATTTTGCAATTTTTGCAAAGTCCTGACATTAAGTGATGTCAGTCACAGGCAATTGGTACCTGTTTCCTATAATTCACATGGTGTTCTTGGTTTTCAGTCAAAACTGCAGGAGCAGCAGGTTATGTGAGTGGACAATCTGCACATTCTACTATATTTTAGTAACTTTAAGAATGCTTTGAGTTAATGACATTTTTATAGACCAATTCATTTTCATATATCTTCATGACCCTTCCTTCATTATCTTTAAAAGTAGCACGTAGTCAGTGTTGCTCTTAATTTTATCTCTAAATGAGCTTAAACTATGAGGAAAAAAGAAGAAGCAAGGCAAGATCACATACCTATTATTATGTGTCTCTTTTTTCAGCTTGCTGAGTCCTTGAACTCAGAAAAATAGCTACATAAAAAATGAAATTCAGTGTTTACTCTCTTTAGCCTCAGCATTGTTGACAAGTGTCAACTCAGCCACTCTTTTGTTTGGAACAATTTTGTAAGTAATTATGGTCATTATGAATTATGGGCAGAAATACTGTTAATTAGATGGCAAACTAGGGGTCATATGAGCCCAGTATTCTCTCCTGCCCAGGGCAGAGGGTCAGACTTGATGATCTGCTTAAGTCCCTACCAATCCTACATCTATGAATCTATGAAACTACACAATTTGCAATTGCAATCCAACAAGATTATATTGTGTCTCCTGCATTATCAGCTAAATGAGTGGTCTCCAACCTTTTTGGATAGGAGATCGTTTTTTTAATTAAAAAGCAACCCAAGATGTACCCCCCCCACCTGCCCCACAGGTCAGTCTGTGGGGAGGGAAAGGCAGGGGGGGCAGATCAGGGCGGAGGGATAAAAAATTATTTGAGGGCACCCCCCCGAGGAGGTAAGTCTGTGGGAGAAGTTGCAGGGGGGGAATGGGGCAGATCAAGGCCCCAGCAGTGAGGGAGGTAGCAGGGCACAGGCAGAAGCAGGGGTTGAGGAGAGTGGGCATGGCCAGGCCAGGTGGTGGGACAAGTGGACAGCTGGGGTGGGTGCAGGGCAGAGATGTAGGTAGCTTGTTTGGGGGGTGGGGGAGGGGGGGCACACAACCTGGGAGGGCATGGGGGCACATGCCCCCAGATCTGCACACGGGGTGGGGCGGGGTGGGCTGGGGCAGCACCAGGCTCTTTCTGGAACACATTTCCAGCTGCACAGCTCTCAGGCCAGGCAGCAGGAACCCAAAAATTCACCATAGCCCCCCTGCCCCCTCCCAGCACCACTGCCTCTGCACGGCCAAAGAGCCTGGTGCCACCTCACCCTCCCCACCCCACCTGCAAATCCAGGGGCACACACCTCCTGTGCTCTCCCAGGCTGCATACCACCCCCTGTGCCCCCAAAATGAGCCACTCATGGCTCCACCCTGATCCTGCCCCGGCTGAGCAGGGTTTGCCCCTGCTCCACTCTCCCTTTCACCACTGTGCGCATGCCTCTCCCCACCCCTGCTACAGCCACCAGAAGTCCACAGTCAGGCTGCTTTGTGGCCCTACTGCTGCCCCACTTGTGGGGGGGATAAGTCCTATTGGCTCCCCCCTTCCGTCACCTATGACCCTGCACCCCCTGCCACTGGATAAGTAGGGTCCCGACTGGACCAGGCTGGGGCAGGGTCAAAGCCCAGGCAGCTCGTCCAGGCACACAGGGGAGGGCTTCCACCACTGCACACACCCCAGCGGAGGCCTGGGGGGCATGCGTTCCTTCAATCTGTGTGCAGGGCTTGGAGCACGAAGTCCAGTGTCCAGTGGCAGCTGCCACTTGTCACACACACAGATCCAGAGGGCATGTGGGCCTTGGGCCTCTGCTGGGGTGCATGCAGCATGGGAACCCCCCGGAGCCCCCGGACGAGCTGACCGGGTTTTGACCCTCCCTTAGCCCTCAGGGGCCCCACTCACCCCTGCCCCTGCCCCACTCCCTGCTTCAGCACAAGGCAGCAGGGCACAGAGGGGGATTGCCCTACTCACCCAGCCCAGCCCCAGTGGCAGGCAGCGTGACTCAGCCCAGCCACGCTGTCCTGCTGCTCCTGAACTGCCTCCTGGCTACTCCGCATGTGCATCCCGCCACTCCCAATCACGGAGCCTCTGACAGTTGATCTCAGTCTGGATGGGCTGAGTGCATGCACACTCAGCCTCCCCAGACTGAGATTGACTGTCAGAGGCTCCACAATTGACTAGTTGATCGGGATCCACCAGTTGGTGACCATTGAGCTAAACTGAGATAACAGAATACTTATTGGCAGTGATACAAAATAGAAAAAAACTAAGAGAGAATATCAGATCCCTATAAATTTGCAAGCTGGAATATAAAAAAAAAAATCTATCCTGCAAAAAGATCAATTATGATATGGACATAATTGAAGAAGAAATAAGTACTCTCGGATTGTCATATATTCTCTCTTTTCTGATAACTATCCTACTTCGAAATAATTTTTCTTAATAGTCCAAATACTGTCATATTAGCCTCCATTGGACTGACTTATTGCAACAGGAATCAAATGTTTATTGCAAATACTAATTCATTTAGGGAAGGAAATGGAATTAAAAACAAAAAAGAGGCAGGAGAATAATGTAGACCTATCAGACTACTCTACTAAATGATGTCAAAGTGAAACACTGCAGCTGCCACTTTACATCTTAAAATTACTGATGTCAGCACAGATTCCTTATACAGAGCACTAAATTTGGGGGTTCTTAATTCTGAAATAGGAAAAATCCATTCCAAATATTTCCGAGGATAAAGTGAAAGGTTTGATTTGGCTGAGCTATAAATAAATGATTAATATGCATGTGCTCTGATGACTGATAATCTCAAATAGGAAGGCTGAGGAACCTGACTCTTGAGTTATGTAGTATTTACAGCCATGTTGTTCATAATGTTGTGGACAGCACATTTCCAAAAGCTTGACAGCAATTAGTCTACTGGTAGGCTCAGGCAACCAATAGACTATCTGCTGATGTGAACTATCATGCTACTTCCTTGCTTTCCTTCATTTAGCTATATATCAGTATCCAGATGTTATCTCTTATCTTATACTTAGAATGTAAATTGTCTAGGGCAGAGAGCATGTTTTTGTCCTGTGTTTGTATAACTAACACAAGGGGTCCTGATCCACTATTAGGACCCTCACACATTACGCAACTAGTAAATCACCACTATCATCATGAATGACATTTCCACAGTGGGATAATCTGCCTGGCTGAAATTATCTCTGAAGTACTGCCTTGCCTGAATTCTTCATGGACTCATCTTCCTGTGCAACTGTCCAGCTCTGAGAGCAAGGATACCCCAATCTTGTCTGGAATATTTACTTGCTATCAGAAAATACAGTAGTAATAATAATGATTGTGGGAAAACCCAGGTAACCTCAGTGACATGAAGTAGTTGCACTTAAACTGAATGGTTAGTAGACTGCTAATGGTACCCCAGTGACCTATTATGCCCTCAGGATATCTAATCCTTTTCCCTCAAACCTTTGGCAAATGGCTTGGCTCTATTGAGAAGCTTTAAGCAGTCAGTGAGAAATTGTACAGTAGCCCATTCCCCATATATTTTCTTTGCAATGCCTGTACATCTAAGCAGTGAAAATGTAAACTGTTTCCCATCTCCCAAGTATCGTGTTATGACTACCATGACCATGTGAACACTACAAAATGGCTGATGGCTGAAGGCCTCAATAAAATACTGGCAAACTAACAATGCTATGACTCAGTTTGAGATGAAGTGGTCTATATAAAGTTCATATTGGGTATATAGTAAGTGTAAAGTCTTAAAAGTTATGCTATTAAAAGTATAGTTGGGGCATACATGTATCATTAGTTTTATGACAAGGGAATTGTATAGACTGGGGAAAATAATTATCACCGTAGAATCACTTGTTTCCAGGTAAGGATAGTTTCAGGTTTATATATCAGAAGTTGATCACACAGTTAAAATTCATTGCCTGGTCTTTTTTGTTGCTGCTGTGGTTGTGTTGTTGCTGACATGGGAAATAATAGGAGCAGCAGAAGTTTGTTGTTTGTTCTATTTTTTCATAAAGCAAAACTGAGCAGAGAAGGGGTAAACTACAAAACCTTGAATACAAGTCCGACAATGAATTCCACTTAACCCGGCAAACAGTGTTATAGTGGTAATTACCCCAGCCTAATTGGTGCCCTTAAAAAGTAATGAGACAAGCTCCAAGTCATTTAAAGAAAATGCCATTGTCAAGGCTTCATTTTCAATTGGTGACAAAAATAAGGGGGTAGAGAAAATGGGGAAAAGGGTGAAGAAAGGGGAAACTGCTGTATTTTCTTCAACGTCGCCCTGATCTGTGCAGGTGTAAAAGATGAAATAGGTGTGGGTGTGACGTCACTGCTACATGCAACATAAATAATAAAGGAAAGAACCAAAATACTAAACAAAACAAAAAAACTCTCTGCTAGAGAAAGACAGGTTGGACCGCACTCTGGGCTACAGGGAACCCGTTTTTACTCACAATAGATCACTATCAGTGTGCAGTTAAAATATAGTAGGGGCCGTGTTCCAAGGCAGCAAGAGGAAAAATAAATCAAAAATTTGTCATTTGTCACACATTACAACAAATTCCTTCAAACACATCAATGTATACATGATCTGTCCCTCAGGGGTCCAACCCCCACCCTTCGCAGCAAGCACAGCCACTGGAAAAAAATATATAGAGAATTAGACCAGAACTCTTATACAGAATGAAAGAAACAGAAAATATAAGTCATCCAGTTTAGAGATTTCATCCCAACGTGGCTACATTTTATATAAAAGAATATAAATATATTTGGCCATTTGGTGAAAAGTTACAATGAAATTAAATAAGAAAAAATTAAAAACATAAGATAAGTATATGACAAAATTATCAATGGTCTGTGAATAGAATTTTCACACATGCATTTCTCCCGGGACAATGTGATGTGAACATTTACAGATTAAATGGGGAGTGGGAAAGGGAAGGAGAAGAAGGGATAGCTGAAAGGAAAACATAGTTACTCTAATTATCCCTGGCCTTGTAGAGATGCACAGTTCTCTACTGAATTATTAATACCAGGCCTAACAAGTTTGGACAAATGGCTATGTAGGTCAGACTCAGTTTTAGACCCTGACAGTATCACAGCTAATGTTCAGACAGTATCTAAAGGGACAGGAAACCTCAGATACATTATTAAAGAACGTAGCTTTCAAGTGTCCCAGGAAGCTGTATGTAATTAATGCCATAATAATTAAGATTTTTTTATAAAGAAGACACTTTCATATTTCATTTACCTGTACTTGCTGATAGTTTTATCCTTAACCTTTCATTTCATCTTACGTCATCTGCACTCAACTGTCTCTAATTTTTATTATATTGCTCGTTAATTAGAATATATATGCATGTGGACTATTTGTATTGTAATTAAAAATTAAGTTTATGGTTGAGCTCCTTAATTCAGTGGAAAATGTTTTTGTAATTTCTGCTTCATTTTGGCTACATTGCTTGGGCAGAATATAAAGGGGAACATGGTTAAGATTTTTAAAGTAACTATAGGGTTGAACTGCTCAGCATGAGAAAGCTTAAAAAGAGGCCTGATTTTCAGACATTACTGAGTATCCCTCATCTAAAAATAAGGCCCTTTTATAGGGTCTCAAATCAGGCACTAAAATTCAGAGGACCAAAAAACCACTAATGGCCTTTGTGAATATTGTACTTTGTGGTGTGCTATAAAAACAAAGCAACTGAATTACTGATAATGGTAAAAACATATTGTTAAGTGGGGAACTGTTGTTTTTTTCTTTTCCTTGACTTCCAAAATTGAGAGTTATATTGTAATCCATGCGCCTGCCCTTTATATTAACATCCTAGCTGTTATCTTGCAATATAGATGAGTGAAAAGTGACGCTGTTTGGGTCTAACATTCAAATGACAATTCCCTTAGAGAATTTAGTAGAAGCCTGCACCCAGGGAAACAACATGTTTTACATGTATAAAAAGAAGAAGCGGCAGAAGCAATCCAACTAGACTGGTTGCATATTTCCTCTTCCCCAATGCTTTAGTAAATCTTGAAAAACAACTGGTTTGCAGAGTTAAAGGCACCCGCAGGCAGCTGTAACTTGCCTGATCAAAACTTAGCAGTCTCATTGGCCCTGGGAGCAGTTTAAGAGTCACATTCTCAAATGGTTAAACACATTCAAATGGTTAAACACATTCTTGAACATTTTTCCCCCAGTGTGTTTCACAATTGCTTGCATACCTTCTACATCAGGCCTTCATGTCTTTTCTTTCCATTTATTTTGCAGTCTCTACTATTGAGGGGTCTCAGCTCCTCTCAGTAATGCAATGATCGGGTGACCAGGGCATCAGCCCAAGGTGCACTCTTAGAGGGGGCACATAAATGTCAGCTACCACCAGGCCCAGTTGCCACATCTGGCCCACTCCTGCCCAGGGTGCAGCTCCTGTCTGTTACACCTCTTTCCTTAAGGAAACAACATAGATCTAGCTCCCATCTTTTTTAAGAAGGAAGAGAAAAAGTTTCCTTAAAAACTTTAGCACTATTTTCTTGTAAAAAAAAATAAAAAAAAATCAATGTTCTGGTAAGAGTAGAGGCTAACGATTCTGTTCCTGGCACTCCTCCATCTTTCAGGAATGCAGAACAACAGCAACTGTGGATCAGTAGGCTACAATTTTTTTTGGAAACTTAGAAGCATGGATTATCTCAGAAGAGGCTGTCAGTCTCACTTAAACAACATTTCTGTACCTAATGCTCTTTTTTATGTCAGGATACCATCTAACCGGTATCCATGGGTTAGGCAAATATCCATTAGCAAAAGGATTACCATACCTATATTTGGACTCTATATAGCAAATACATCCTGGGCCAAATTTTCTCAAAGCCTATGTGAAGACACATGCTTTGTATACTCTGACTGCAGAAAACCCAATAAAATCAAAGGTCCAGATACACATGTGCATAAAATTAAAGAAAACGCACAAAAAAAACCAGACTTCAGTTCCAATGTTCTGTTCTTCCTGCATGTACAAATCTCCAACTAACATAAACAACAATTCCAGGAACATAGATAAAGCACAATATAAACAATGAAATCTGCAGAACACTTCTGAAAGAATTATGTCCCATTTTAAGGGCCAACCTTTGGCACATCTTCTACATACAAAACTCCAGTCGACTTTGTGACCTATATGAAGAATGACTCTTGGATGGAGCCTGAGGAAATCATCTTAATATGCAATTTCAGCTTTCTTATATGGTTAAACACTGTTTTTAGGTTTTCTTTCTTTTACATGGTCAACCATATTATGCAACCAGACCTACTTTCTTCCTTAACACCTCATGGAAGTCCATTGAAATTAATGGATTTCCACAGGATATAATTCAAGGCACAGTTTGGCCCAATGTTGATGTGCTTAAGTCAGAAACCTCACACTCAGATTCAGTTTTATTTAAAATTTTCCATTTTGCTAACTTTGGACTTAAACAGTATTTTTTTTAAATGATGTAGCTGTAAGTGAGCAGTGTGAATTTTTTAATACATATTCAACATGAGAATAACAAATGACATTTATTAATTGTATTACTATGTATTTATTTCCTAGTTTTTCTGCATCATTATGTAAAACATAAATGCATTTAAAGAGATTCCTTAAGGCTGAGAGGTTCATGGAGTTGGGGGATGAAGGGGAGGAATATAGTGGGAGAAAAAGGAGAGAGAAAAAGAAATATTACTTACGCCGTTTGCAACCACATTTTTTTATCCTTTTGGGATCTGTGATGTCATCATGACAGGCCTTGCAGTAAAAAAATGCCCTAGAGAGACAGAATGGAAAAACTGACACATTTCCTAATCCACACAAATGAAATTAGTCCTACATTCCTCCTGCTGCAGTGCCAAATTAATGAAACATGCCAGTACTAATTTTCTTTAATCTTTGGAAAGGTTTAGACATTTAAAGGAACAAATATTTGCTACAAGACCATTTATTTCTAACACAAGACTCTAGAATTCAAGTTAGTGCTTCTTTTAATAAATTTATATTTGAAAAGTAATTGGGAGAAGGGATGATAAATATGACAAAGTGAATCAGATCATGTGCCTTTCATCTTTGAAAGTGGCATCCAGTGACTTTCATCATTAAACTACTGTTCTTGGCCTGAAAATTACTAATTAAGTTCCACTTGATTTCTGTAAAGGACACCTAAGGATTTACACCAAATTGTCATATAGTTGATCCTTAAACCAGGCCTTCATTATTGGGGATACAGATCAGATATTATGGTGGCTTAAACTGTTATCAATAACTTCATGTCTGCTATTAAACCTGAAAAAATGGAACTAGCATCATAAAAAGCAAGCTCAAAGCAAGACACAAACATGGAGAGTGACATCTTGGTTCAGTCATTAGTATTCAATTAATAAAAAGTTATACTAGACCTAGCAAAAACCCTAAAACAAAGAAATCTTAAATTATCCACAAGACAATTTATTAATCTTGCTAATTCAACTTTGTACTTGTTACTATGGTGTTAAGGGTCTGCCAACACAGATGAAGCATACGGAGTGCAGGGGACGTAAGAAAGAACAAATGTGCAATAAAACTTTTGCATATTGTTAAACTAAAATTATGTTTTAATAAACAAGTGTAAAGCTGCCCACAGGGGATTTCAAGTCAACATGTCATATAATATTGCTGTGACACATGCACATTCCATGAAGATGACACAGCTGGCCTCTAATTGAGCCTGTATGGCCTGGTATAATGTAAAACTATTTTTGCCAGTGTGATAATCTGGGTCACACCAGCAGGTCAGCACCTGACAAAGTCTTCCTGTCACGTGCCTTCCCAGGTTCCTTCCTACAAATTCAGGCTGGAAAAATTGCAGGATGAATCAGGCCCAGACCTTCTGACTTTGTGAGCAACACTGATGCTGAACTGGAGGTGGGTTGAAAGCTACTGGGATAGGATATAATACAGGATATTTTCTTATAAAATATAATGTATATAATGGGATGAAATATGACCTTGCTCTAGTGTAACTAAAAGAACTAATTTTATATTAATATTAGATAAAGTATCAAAGCAAAAATTATGTTTCACACTATCCAAAGGCATGAGGCAGCAACACAGGTAGCAAAATACTCATCTGGCTCAAAGGCAAGCATAGCCCATCCTTCAAATTATTATTCCAGAATAACAAGGTGGTGTTTAAGGGTGAAGCTATATGTTAGACCATACTAAGGGCCCTTAAAACACAAGTATCCACATGTTAAAGCTTTTTAACTCATGCTAAGTGCCCTCTGAGCATCTCAAAGTTACACTGCTTCAGGCAAGCATTAACTCTGGCCCGTGCTACTTATCTCATGTTAGGGTAACATCAGTCTACTCCACAGAGATAAAATAAGCAATTTACAGTTTTCCAGCATCCCAGGACACACTGCTTCTATTCCCCCCCAGCCCTCAGAGGCAGGGAGAAAACACAGGACTCCTGGCTCTTAGCCAAGCCCCTGCTTACCAGCCCTTTAGTGGCAAGTCAAAGATATGCAGGCAAGAAATGGTATTAACCCATAACATGTAACATGCAACTGCTTATAACATATTTTAACTTTAACACAGATTTAGTGTGGTGTTTGTTTAATGTGTAATTTTACCCTAACACTAAATGCAATGGTGACCACATCCTCTAGGGGTATTTCTGAATATTCCCTGGAATTCCTCTGCAAATGGCTACATGAATGCGGGTGCTGTTATCCTCCTTGTACAACTGGAAGAAATTAATCTGGGAGAATTCAAGTGGCTTGTAAAGTACTCAAAAGAAAGAGAGAAAGCCAGGCAAGAAAAAAAATCAGAAATAGGGGACAGGTTTCCAGCTACTCCAGTTGCTTAACTGCCAGGCAACATGGAGTCAATGGATATTTTCCTGGACAATCCTCTTCTTGGTTTTTTTAATGTATGGGGAATGAGACAATGTCTGAAGGTCTCAGACAACACTCTCAACATTTGTCTGCTTGTCTATAGTTGATCCAAATCTCTTTTGTTTATAAAACTAGGCTGGAAGCCCTGTCACAGCCAGTTCTCTCTACTTCCTACTATTAGCCAGAGTGAACTGAAAGAGTTTAAATTAGAACCCACAAATACAGGAGAACTGGGGTAGATGCGGAGAGAAAGGGGGCAGGGAAGAAAAACGAATTATTTTTTGACCTCCAAAGTAAGTTAATTCTGAGTTTTGCATTGAAGCTTAGGTAGATATTGAAGCTTAAGTAGATATTGCAATTTTAACTGTAAAACATGCCATAGTTATAAGGAGTTCCAAGTGTATGTAGACCTCTACTTCCCTTTCTGTCCATTTGGTTCACATTCATTTTTGATTCTCTTATGCACCTGGACAAGTGGTATAATGAGATCTATTGCAACAGGAAATCTATTGAAATGGAAGAATGTTCAGGGGCGTTAGAGAGTGTCGCAGGGCACTGAGGTGCCCTGCTCCTAAAGAGGGGAAACTGCTAGAGAAGGAGCCCTAGCAGTGAATAAGGAGCCCAGCTGTTGGTTGCCAGGGCAACTGGAGCCAGTAAGCAATAAGAGAAGAGAAGAGAAGAGAAGAGAAGAGAAGAGAAGAGAAGAGAAGAGAAGAGAAGAGAAGAGAAGAGAAGAGAAGAGAAGAGAAGAGAAGAGAAGAGAAGAGAAGAGAAGAGAAGAGAAGAGAAGAGAAGAGAAGAGAAGAGAAGAGAAGAGAAGAGAAGAGAAGAGAAGAGAAGAGAAGAGAAGAGAAGAGAAGAGAAGAGAAGAGAAGAGAAGAGAAGAGAAGAGAAGAGAAGAGAAGTTGATGAAGGAGCAGCGTCTGACACGGCTGCGAGATGAAGAATCTCCGGTAGGCTTGAACATGGTTATAGCTGGGCGGCTTCAGTTTAAGTTATAGCTTAAGGGCTTGCATTTGTGTTGTTGTTGGTCACCGGTGTTTGGGTGAGGCTATCAGGGGATGGAGGAGGCCTCATAGAGGACTCACAGTAGTGTAGGAACCCCCAGTGCCAGTGAGGGTGCAGCATTTGGGGTGCACAGACCCCAGCCCCAGAGAAGGGGGTAGCTTTACTGGTGAGACCCAGAGAAAGGGGCATTGCTAAGAAGCCCCAGTGCAGGCGTGGTGAGCCCCGGAGGAGGGCCATGGATAGCACGAGTGCCAGAGAGAGGGTGTAGACCCAGACCAAACAACGTCTGTTCCATCTGCGAGGCTTGGGGTGTGGTAAAGGGATGGTTGGAGCCACGCATAGCCCCTAAGGCTAAGATGCCACTGAAGCACCCATTGTAGAGTGGGACCCACGAGGGGTCCGGGAAATCACGGGGTCTTAGGATCCATCGGGAAGTGACCAAGAGGGTGTAAAGGCAGCCTCCCTAATATATTGGAACATCAAAGATGTGGCGGGCGAGAATTTGAGGGTGGCCTGGGGCCAACTTGGCATGGGAAGGGGGCTTTGAGGAGATCACGGCCCTCCGACAGGACCCCGCTGTGACAGAGAGCATAAAAAGATCTAACTCAAATAATCCTGAATTTAATCCAGTTAATTCATACTTCTGAATTTAAACCCAGAGGGTGCATCTCCACCCCAAGGATTTATCCCTGCATGCCCAAACAATGCTCCTAGGAGTATAAGAGCATTGCTTATGTATGCAGGAATGAAGTCAGGAAAGACAGCACACAACTGGAGTTGCAGCTAGCAAGGAATGCAAAGAGTAACAAGAAAGGTTTCTACAAGTATGTTGGCAGCAAGAGGAAGATTAGGGAAAGTGTGGGGCCCTTATTGAACAGTTTCCACCCCAGGAGTGGTGAGATATGCATGGGTGCAAACCCGTCATGGCCTGGCACTCGAAGCCCCCCAGCAGCTGCGCAGCACTCTGCTGACCCCCAGAACAGCTGGAGGTAAGTGGGACCTGTGGTGGGAGGGACATAGCCCAGCTGCGGGGCAGCTGAGTGGAGCTGAGGAGTGTCTTGCCCTGCCCCGGCTCCTACTTGGCCCAGCCCCCAAAGAAGAGAAAAGGGGGGGAGAGTGTACTTACCAGCCCCTCTGGTAGATCACGTCCCCCAAAACCCTTGAGTAGGGCCCCTCTTGCCCGGGAGCAGTGCAGCGCCGGCGGCGGGCCCACTGTGCATGTGCATAGTTTAAAAGGGCCCACCAAAGGAGAAAAGCCACAGTTTGGCTGTGGGTGCAGTGAGAGACACATGGGTGCAAGCCTGTCGTGCCCCTTCACCCCAAAGCCCCCCACCAACCCCCAGCAGCCACAGAGCACCCCACCAACCCAAATGACACAGCTTGGAGCAATCCCATCTGGGTCATGAAAGACTACAGAGCTCTGGGAGCGGGGCTTAGGAGACACAGGTGGTCTTTTCCTCACTCCTCCTGGTTGTGGGTCATGGGTAGAGGAGGGAGAGACAGGTCAAGGTAGTCAACCAAAGACTGCGGTGCTGGTGTCATCGTGAAAGCTTTGGCTTCCACGATCACAGTTTACTCTTTGGTGAGAGAGGCAGTGGTCTGCCGGGCAGAGACAGCCTCCACCTCACTCCACTGGGGAGGAGGCTCTTCTCAGCCAGACTGGCTGACCTGCTCCACCGGCCTTTAAACTAAGCCTGCCAGGGGACGGGGGGACTACCGCTACAGCAAGCCCACTGGGCAAGCCTTGTAAATCCAGCAGGCTAAGGCACTTAAGGGAACCCACCCCTACCCTAGCTCCCAAATGATCTGTAGTGAAGGCAGGGGCCCCCAGTGAGACACTTACCTGCCTGTACACCAATGCCAAGAGTTTGGGGAATAAACAGGAGGAACTGGTCCTCCTGCTAAACCTGAATGACTACAACCTCATAGGGGAAACCTGGTGGGACTCCACCTATGACTGGGCCACAGGTATAGATGGCTATACCCTGTACAGGCAAGATCATACTGATAAAAGGGGTGGGAGTGTAGCTCTCTATGTCAAGGACAGATGCACGTCCCTGCAAATGGACATTGGCACCCAGGAATGATGACTGGAGTCTCTCTGGGTTAAAATATGTGGGGAATGTGGCACAGGGGACATCATGGTAGGAGTCTACTACAGACCTCCTAACCAGAAACAAGAGCTGGACCAGGAATTCACCAGGGAACTGGCTGAAGCTGCATGCTTTCGGTGCATGGTTGTCATGGGAAGCTTTAACTACCCAGACATCTCATGTGAAGAGCACTCGGCCAAATCCAATCGGTTGCAAAGCTTCCTCATGTGCATGGATGAGCTCTACCTGACTCAAGAAGTCTATGGGCCAACAAGAGGTAAAGCATTGCTGGACCTGGTACTGGCCAAAAGGGATGACCTAGCCAGTGATCTAAGAATTGATGGAAAGATGGGTGATAGTGACCATGAGCTGATCACCTTTACTATCCATAACAAAGCAAGCAAGTCAGTCGGCAATACAGAAGTCCTTGACTTCGGGGAAAACTGACTTTGACAAGCGCAGGAAGCTCATTGTCAGGGCGCTAAGAGACCATGACTCAACAGGAAGAGGAGCCCAAGAGGAGTGGCTGCTCCTCAAGGGAGCGATCCTGACAGCACAAGGGATGGCCATCCCATCTCAGAGGAAGGGCAGCAAAAGGGCACAGCAGCCCCCTGGGCTCAGCAGGGAACTTGAGGACCTCCTACACCTCAAAAGAGACTAATAAAGGATGGAAGGCTGGAATTACCACAAATGAGGAGTACTCGGCATTGGCCTGTACCTGCAGGTAAAGATCAGAAAAGCCAAGGCTGCAACCAAGCTCCACCTGGCTTCACATATCAAGGATAAAAAAAAAAAAGTCCTTTTTCAGATATGTAGGGAATCAGAAAAAAAGCAAGGGTAATGTTGGACCCCTGCAGAACCAAATAGGACAGCTGATAACCAACACCCAGGAAAAATCCAATCTGCTTAATGGGTACTTTGCGTTTGGTCTTTCATCAGTCCAATGGGACTGCCCTGCCTAGCAAGGTGTGGGAGGCCAGGGTGAGGGCTTATTTGTACCCAGCATTGGTGTCGATCTAATAAAGGATCACCTTGAGAGGCTAGACACTTTCAAGTCGGCTGGTCCTGACAGATTACACCCTAGAGTACTCAAGGAGCCGGCAGTTGTCATAGTTCAAACATTGGCAAAAATATTCAAAAAATCATGGTGCTCAGGTGAAGTACCTGAAGACTGGAAGAAGGCCAATGTGGTACCCATCTTCAAGAAAGGGCAGAATGTAGATCCCAGGAATTGCAGGCCAATCAGCTTGACCTCAATCCCCAGTAAAGTTCTGGAGAAAATTATCAAGGAGACCCTTCTGGATAAGCTGGCTGAGAGCAACATGCTGAGGAACAGCCAGCAAGGGTTTGTTGCGGGTAGGTCTTGCCTGACCAATCTCATCTCCTTCTATGACCAGGTGATATATCACCTGGACAAGGAAGAACAGATTGACGTCATATATCTGGACTTTAAAAGAGCCATTGATCTGGTGTCCCATGATCTCCTCACAGATAAATTGGCCAACTGTGGCCTCAGCTACACCACAGTCCAATGGCTGGGAAACTGGCTCCGAGGTCAGACCCAGAGAATAGTGGTTGATAGTAGTGAATCATTATGGCACTCCATGACCAGTGGTGTCCCCCAAGGCTCTGTCCTTGGAAGGGTTCTCTTTAACACCTTTATCAGCAATGTGGACTGAGCCAGGCCTTGCCCCAAGTCATTGGTGTCTTAAGTGCACAGACTAAGTTTGCCAATGATACTAAACTTTGGGGATAGTGTCCACAGCTGAGGACAGGCTAGTCATCCAGGCTGACTTGGATGAACTTGGTAAGTGGGCGGATACAAACCTAATGATATTCAATACCAAAATATGTAAGGTACTCCACCTCAGGGGGAAAAAAACCTGCAGCATACTTAGGCTCGGCAGCGCTATGCTTGCTAGCACCACTGCTAAAAGAGACTTGGGGGTCATAATTGACCACAAGATGAGCATAAGCCATGAATGCAATGTCACAGCTGGTAAAGCAAACAAAACTCTGGTTTGCATCCATAGGTGCTTCTCAAGTAAATCTCAGGATGTCATTTTTCCTCTCTACTTGGCCTTGGTGAGGCCGCAGCTGGCGTACTGCATCCAATTCTGGGCTCCAAAATTCAAGAAGGATGTTGAGAAGCTTGAGAGTCCAGAGGAGTGCCACGTGCATGATCAGAGGGCAAGAGAATAGGCCTTATGAAGAGAGGCTGAGAGCCATGGGACTCTTCAGCCTGGAAAAGCGCAGGCTCAGGGGGAACCTGGTGGCTGCTTATAAGTACATAAGGGGTATATATCAGGACCTGGAAGAGCATCTGTTCACCAAAGCACTCCAAGGAAAAACAAGGACCAATGATTATAAACTCCTCCAAAACCATTTTAGGTTGGACATAAGAAAAATTTTCTTTACTGTCCAAGCCCCCAAGACCTGGAATAGACTCTCTCCAGAAGTGGTGCAGGCACCTACTCTGGACTCATTCAAGAAACGCTTGGATGTTTATCTTGCTGGAATCTTTTGACCTTGGTGACTTCCTGCCCCTGGGGCAGGGGGCTGGACTTGATTATCTTTGAGGTCTGTTCCAGTCCTACCATCTATGAAATCTATGAATGGAGGAGGCAGCCTTGTGACAGTATGCAGAAAAGGATTAAATGCTCAATGCTTTTTTCACCTCGGTCTTCACAGGCAAGGTCAGCTCCCAGACTGCTGCACTTAACAGCACAGTTTGGGGAGGAGGCGAGCAGCCAACAGTGGTGAAAGAACAGGTTAGGGACTATTTAGAAAAGCTGGACATATTCAAGTCCATGGGGCCGGATGGGATGCACCCAAGGGTGCTGAGGAATTTGGCTGATGAGATTGCAGAGCCATTATCTTTGAAAACTCATGGCTATCAGGAGAGGTCCAAGATGATTGGAGAAGGGCGCACACAGTGCCCAAATTTAAGGAAGAGAAAAAGGAAGATTCAGGGAACTACAGACCAGTCAGCCTCACCTCAGTCCTGTAAAAATCATGGAGCAGATCCTCAAGGAATCCCCTTCTAAGCATTTGAAGGAGAAGAAGGTGATTGGGAACAGTCAGCATGGATTCACCGAAGGCACATCATGCCTGACCAACCTGATTGCGCTTAATGATGAGATGATTGGCTCTGTGGATGTGGGGAGACCAGTGGATGTGACACACCTTGATTTTTAGCAAGGCTTTTGATACTGTCTCCCACAACATTCTCACAGGCAAGCTAAGGAAGTATGGGCTGGATGAATGGAGTGTAAGGTGGACAGAAAATTGATTGGAGCATCTGGCTCAGAGTGTAATAATCAATAGCTCAGTGTCTAGTTGGCAGCCAGCATTAAATGGAGTGCCCCAGGGGTTGTTCCTGGGTTAGATATTTTTTTTTTTCAATATCTTCATCAGTGACCTGGAAGATGGCATAGAGTGCACCCTCACCAAGTGTGCAGATGACACCAAGCTGGGGGGGCGGAGGGGAAAGGAGTGGGGAGAATAGATGCACTGGAGGGTAGGGCTAGGATTCAGAGTGACATAGATGAATTGCAGTATTAGGCCAAAAGAAATCTTATGAGGTCCAACAAGGAGAAGTACAAAGTCCTGCACTTGGGACAGAGCAATCTTGTGCACCAGTACAGGATAGGGGCTGGCTGACTGGGCAGCAGCTCTGCAGAAAGGGAGCTGGGAGTTACAGTGGACAATAAGCTGAATATGAGCTAGCAGTGTGCCCTTGTTGCAATGAAAGCTAAAAACATACTGGGCTGCATTGATCAGAGTGTGGCCAGTGGTCAAGGGAAGTGATTATTCCTCTCTATTCAGCACCGGTGAGGCCACATCTGGAGTACTGCATTCAATTTTTGGGTCCCCCACTACAGAAAGGATGTGGACAAATTGGAGAGAGTCCAGCAGAGGGAAACAAAAATTGTGAGGGGGCTGGTGGACATGTCTTATGAGGAGAGGCTGGGGGAACTGGGCTTATTTAGTCTGGAAAAGAGGAGACTGAGGGGGGATTTAATAGCAGCCTTTCCAACTACCTGTAGGGAAGCCTGAAAGAGGATGGAGCTAGACAGAACAATGTTGACAGATGACAGAACAAGGAGCAATGGTCTCGAGTTGCAGCAAGGGAAGTTTAGGTTGGATATTAGGAAGAATTTTCTCACTAGGAGGGTAGTAAAACACTGGAACAGGATACCCAGAGAGGTGGTGGAAGCTCCATCCTTGAAGGTTTTCAAAAGTTGGCTAGACAAAGCTTTGGCTGGGATGATCTAGTTGGTACTGCTTTGAGCAGGGGGTTGGACTAGATGACCTCCAGAGGTCCCTTCCAACCCTCATTTTCTATGATTCTACACAAGATGTTTACCATGCAGTTGACTAATTAACTTGTGCAGTAAATCTCTCAGCATCTACACATGCACCCCTATTAGGGCACACAAAACTAATAACCTCTGCAGCAGGCTGCTACTTGTAAAATACGTAATATGCCCTGGAGTTTATTTCTACGCAGCACATGTGCATTAATTATACATGTAGATGCGTCCAGGGAATTTGAACAACTTGCCTGGAGTAGAGGGACTAGCAACCAGAATATTTGAAGTCTAATCTGGCTGTGAAGACAAGCTGAAAAATGCTTAGGATATAGATTCTAGGAAGATTTCTTTTCCTGTGTGTGCGATGTTAATTCTCTTTCTCTTGGGCAAAACTTCATATGAAAGGATATGTCTAGGCATTCAGACATTTTGATGAAGAACATTTTCTGTCTCAAGAAATTTTGCCTTCCTTCCAAAACAAGGAAAACAAAGCCAAGCCAAAAATAAAACAAAGCTTTCAAAGCATGCGAAACCACAGGAAATAAGTGAGAAATTCTGCTCTGGTTTTATGTATGTATTTTATTTTATTTATTTATTTATTTGCAGTTTGTCTGTGTTCATTTAATCTAGATTTAGATCACAACTGTGAACAGAGTACCTCCATTTAGCCCTGTTGCTTTAGAGGGATACTGCAGAAGGGCTGGTGTTCACCTGACCAGATTCCAATGTGAGACTTCTATCCAAGCATATTTCATGCTTACTACTACATGAGCAAGGTTGGAAGTAAGTGACCAACCGGATTTTTAATATGATTCAAACATTGATAAAAAAAAATTCAAACAAATTGATTTTCATAATGCCTTCTAAAATGTAAGTGGATTAAAAAAAAGATAAAGATATCACTCATAATGGTACTTATACAGTATAATATTTTTAAATCAAGTTCTCTGCAACAAATCCTTAGTGTTTCATGCACAGTGCTCTGTACAATAATAAATGGACTCCACTTGAACTGAAAAATTAGAAATGAGGAGTACTCGGCATTGGCCTGTACCTGCAGGTAAAGATCAGAAAAGCCAAGGCTGCAACCAAGCTCCACCTGGCTTCACATATCAAGGATAAAAAAAAAAAAGTCCTTTTTCAGATATGTAGGGAATCAGAAAAAAAGCAAGGGTAATGTTGGACCCCTGCAGAACCAAATAGGACAGCTGATAACCAACACCCAGGAAAAATCCAATCTGCTTAATGGGTACTTTGCGTTTGGTCTTTCATCAGTCCAATGGGACTGCCCTGCCTAGCAAGGTGTGGGAGGCCAGGGTGAGGGCTTATTTGTACCCAGCATTGGTGTCGATCTAATAAAGGATCACCTTGAGAGGCTAGACACTTTCAAGTCGGCTGGTCCTGACAGATTACACCCTAGAGTACTCAAGGAGCCGGCAGTTGTCATAGTTCAAACATTGGCAAAAATATTCAAAAAATCATGGTGCTCAGGTGAAGTACCTGAAGACTGGAAGAAGGCCAATGTGGTACCCATCTTCAAGAAAGGGCAGAATGTAGATCCCAGGAATTGCAGGCCAATCAGCTTGACCTCAATCCCCAGTAAAGTTCTGGAGAAAATTATCAAGGAGACCCTTCTGGATAAGCTGGCTGAGAGCAACATGCTGAGGAACAGCCAGCAAGGGTTTGTTGCGGGTAGGTCTTGCCTGACCAATCTCATCTCCTTCTATGACCAGGTGATATATCACCTGGACAAGGAAGAACAGATTGACGTCATATATCTGGACTTTAAAAGAGCCATTGATCTGGTGTCCCATGATCTCCTCACAGATAAATTGGCCAACTGTGGCCTCAGCTACACCACAGTCCAATGGCTGGGAAACTGGCTCCGAGGTCAGACCCAGAGAATAGTGGTTGATAGTAGTGAATCATTATGGCACTCCATGACCAGTGGTGTCCCCCAAGGCTCTGTCCTTGGAAGGGTTCTCTTTAACACCTTTATCAGCAATGTGGACTGAGCCAGGCCTTGCCCCAAGTCATTGGTGTCTTAAGTGCACAGACTAAGTTTGCCAATGATACTAAACTTTGGGGATAGTGTCCACAGCTGAGGACAGGCTAGTCATCCAGGCTGACTTGGATGAACTTGGTAAGTGGGCGGATACAAACCTAATGATATTCAATACCAAAATATGTAAGGTACTCCACCTCAGGGGGAAAAAAACC
This sequence comes from Alligator sinensis, assembly GCF_000455745.1. Taxonomy (NCBI): domain Eukaryota; kingdom Metazoa; phylum Chordata; order Crocodylia; family Alligatoridae; genus Alligator; species Alligator sinensis. Next base: position 5,393,729 of record NW_005841852.1, read on the forward strand.
TGCAGCATACTTAGGCTCGGCAGCGCTATGCTTGCTAGCACCACTGCTAAAAGAGACTTGGGGGTCATAATTGACCACAAGATGAGCATAAGCCATGAATGCAATGTCACAGCTGGTAAAGCAAACAAAACTCTGGTTTGCATCCATAGGTGCTTCTCAAGTAAATCTCAGGATGTCATTTTTCCTCTCTACTTGGCCTTGGTGAGGCCGCAGCTGGCGTACTGCATCCAATTCTGGGCTCCAAAATTCAAGAAGGATGTTGAGAAGCTTGAGAGTCCAGAGGAGTGCCACGTGCATGATCAGAGGGCAAGAGAATAGGCCTTATGAAGAGAGGCTGAGAGCCATGGGACTCTTCAGCCTGGAAAAGCGCAGGCTCAGGGGGAACCTGGTGGCTGCTTATAAGTACATAAGGGGTATATATCAGGACCTGGAAGAGCATCTGTTCACCAAAGCACTCCAAGGAAAAACAAGGACCAATGATTATAAACTCCTCCAAAACCATTTTAGGTTGGACATAAGAAAAATTTTCTTTACTGTCCAAGCCCCCAAGACCTGGAATAGACTCTCTCCAGAAGTGGTGCAGGCACCTACTCTGGACTCATTCAAGAAACGCTTGGATGTTTATCTTGCTGGAATCTTTTGACCTTGGTGACTTCCTGCCCCTGGGGCAGGGGGCTGGACTTGATTATCTTTGAGGTCTGTTCCAGTCCTACCATCTATGAAATCTATGAATGGAGGAGGCAGCCTTGTGACAGTATGCAGAAAAGGATTAAATGCTCAATGCTTTTTTCACCTCGGTCTTCACAGGCAAGGTCAGCTCCCAGACTGCTGCACTTAACAGCACAGTTTGGGGAGGAGGCGAGCAGCCAACAGTGGTGAAAGAACAGGTTAGGGACTATTTAGAAAAGCTGGACATATTCAAGTCCATGGGGCCGGATGGGATGCACCCAAGGGTGCTGAGGAATTTGGCTGATGAGATTGCAGAGCCATTATCTTTGAAAACTCATGGCTATCAGGAGAGGTCCAAGATGATTGGAGAAGGGCGCACACAGTGCCCAAATTTAAGGAAGAGAAAAAGGAAGATTCAGGGAACTACAGACCAGTCAGCCTCACCTCAGTCCTGTAAAAATCATGGAGCAGATCCTCAAGGAATCCCCTTCTAAGCATTTGAAGGAGAAGAAGGTGATTGGGAACAGTCAGCATGGATTCACCGAAGGCACATCATGCCTGACCAACCTGATTGCGCTTAATGATGAGATGATTGGCTCTGTGGATGTGGGGAGACCAGTGGATGTGACACACCTTGATTTTTAGCAAGGCTTTTGATACTGTCTCCCACAACATTCTCACAGGCAAGCTAAGGAAGTATGGGCTGGATGAATGGAGTGTAAGGTGGACAGAAAATTGATTGGAGCATCTGGCTCAGAGTGTAATAATCAATAGCTCAGTGTCTAGTTGGCAGCCAGCATTAAATGGAGTGCCCCAGGGGTTGTTCCTGGGTTAGATATTTTTTTTTTTCAATATCTTCATCAGTGACCTGGAAGATGGCATAGAGTGCACCCTCACCAAGTGTGCAGATGACACCAAGCTGGGGGGGCGGAGGGGAAAGGAGTGGGGAGAATAGATGCACTGGAGGGTAGGGCTAGGATTCAGAGTGACATAGATGAATTGCAGTATTAGGCCAAAAGAAATCTTATGAGGTCCAACAAGGAGAAGTACAAAGTCCTGCACTTGGGACAGAGCAATCTTGTGCACCAGTACAGGATAGGGGCTGGCTGACTGGGCAGCAGCTCTGCAGAAAGGGAGCTGGGAGTTACAGTGGACAATAAGCTGAATATGAGCTAGCAGTGTGCCCTTGTTGCAATGAAAGCTAAAAACATACTGGGCTGCATTGATCAGAGTGTGGCCAGTGGTCAAGGGAAGTGATTATTCCTCTCTATTCAGCACCGGTGAGGCCACATCTGGAGTACTGCATTCAATTTTTGGGTCCCCCACTACAGAAAGGATGTGGACAAATTGGAGAGAGTCCAGCAGAGGGAAACAAAAATTGTGAGGGGGCTGGTGGACATGTCTTATGAGGAGAGGCTGGGGGAACTGGGCTTATTTAGTCTGGAAAAGAGGAGACTGAGGGGGGATTTAATAGCAGCCTTTCCAACTACCTGTAGGGAAGCCTGAAAGAGGATGGAGCTAGACAGAACAATGTTGACAGATGACAGAACAAGGAGCAATGGTCTCGAGTTGCAGCAAGGGAAGTTTAGGTTGGATATTAGGAAGAATTTTCTCACTAGGAGGGTAGTAAAACACTGGAACAGGATACCCAGAGAGGTGGTGGAAGCTCCATCCTTGAAGGTTTTCAAAAGTTGGCTAGACAAAGCTTTGGCTGGGATGATCTAGTTGGTACTGCTTTGAGCAGGGGGTTGGACTAGATGACCTCCAGAGGTCCCTTCCAACCCTCATTTTCTATGATTCTACACAAGATGTTTACCATGCAGTTGACTAATTAACTTGTGCAGTAAATCTCTCAGCATCTACACATGCACCCCTATTAGGGCACACAAAACTAATAACCTCTGCAGCAGGCTGCTACTTGTAAAATACGTAATATGCCCTGGAGTTTATTTCTACGCAGCACATGTGCATTAATTATACATGTAGATGCGTCCAGGGAATTTGAACAACTTGCCTGGAGTAGAGGGACTAGCAACCAGAATATTTGAAGTCTAATCTGGCTGTGAAGACAAGCTGAAAAATGCTTAGGATATAGATTCTAGGAAGATTTCTTTTCCTGTGTGTGCGATGTTAATTCTCTTTCTCTTGGGCAAAACTTCATATGAAAGGATATGTCTAGGCATTCAGACATTTTGATGAAGAACATTTTCTGTCTCAAGAAATTTTGCCTTCCTTCCAAAACAAGGAAAACAAAGCCAAGCCAAAAATAAAACAAAGCTTTCAAAGCATGCGAAACCACAGGAAATAAGTGAGAAATTCTGCTCTGGTTTTATGTATGTATTTTATTTTATTTATTTATTTATTTGCAGTTTGTCTGTGTTCATTTAATCTAGATTTAGATCACAACTGTGAACAGAGTACCTCCATTTAGCCCTGTTGCTTTAGAGGGATACTGCAGAAGGGCTGGTGTTCACCTGACCAGATTCCAATGTGAGACTTCTATCCAAGCATATTTCATGCTTACTACTACATGAGCAAGGTTGGAAGTAAGTGACCAACCGGATTTTTAATATGATTCAAACATTGATAAAAAAAAATTCAAACAAATTGATTTTCATAATGCCTTCTAAAATGTAAGTGGATTAAAAAAAAGATAAAGATATCACTCATAATGGTACTTATACAGTATAATATTTTTAAATCAAGTTCTCTGCAACAAATCCTTAGTGTTTCATGCACAGTGCTCTGTACAATAATAAATGGACTCCACTTGAACTGAAAAATTAGATCTTTGAAGTGCTGTGTGCTAAGTACTGCTGCTTGCAGTCATAAGATGCACTGTGTGCTCCAAGCTATTGAGAAATTTTCCAAGCACATTGAGCTTCCTGATGTAACCCTCCAAATCATGCCCACTACAACTTGTGTTCTAATCTGTAGGAACCTACAAGTTATTACACTTAACATGAAGGCATGTAGTAGGAACCTATTCTGAAAAAATATAATTCTTCATTTTTAGCAAGAAAGGAAGTGCATTTATTGATATATACAGTAAATGCACTATATTAGTTTTACCATAAAGAAATTGACATTGTCTCTTAAAGCACATAGCCCGTAAACATGAACACTTAATTTCAACTACAAGTATAGAACATATGTTTGAACTTAGGAAAGAAAATTCAGTTTTTGCTTCCCCAGAATCCTTTCTATTGCACTTCAGATCCCATTAAAATATTACCATTTGTTTGAAACCAAAGGCAAAGAATTCATGGAGGGGGATACAGTTTTGCTTAATTTTGGAACATTTTTCTGAGTCTGATTCATCAAGTTAAAAGGGTGAAATTGGCAATTTTCATAAATGACTTTGCTGGTTGAAGCACATCTGATAATAATCTGGTTTGCATAGAATAGCTAAGGAATGTGGGAAGAGAAGCAAGAAACATAAATATTTCTCAACAAAGGCTTCAAGAAACTGCAAAAAGAGTTAGACATTCTGCTTCAACTTCCTGTTGTTGTGAACAGAAATACCATATGCATGTTGATTTAAATTTGTTCTAAGCATATTTTCCGCATTCAAGTGCTGCCTTTTCAAAAATACCACGGAAGGGTTTTTTTTCTATACAATTTCATTAACTTCAGTAGGGAGTGGTTCAGCTAAAATCATTTATAAATGTCCAGGTTAGCATTGTGGTCCTAGAACGTGAACAACTTAATGCAAAAGAAGAGCAAGACAGACAGCAAAAACTACATGCCAGACAGGTAGACCAAATGAGGTAAGTGCTGCCAGTAAGTGTGTGGAGGTCACTGGTTAATAGGTTGAATATAGGCATTAAAGCTTGTTGTTCTCTATTCCTAGTTACCATCCAACAGAATTGAGTGTAAAACTAGCATCAGGGAGATAAGAAGCAGACCACACCACTGAGCATTTGTTGGGATGATGTGCTTAAAAACAATTTTTGGCTCTTGGCATGTGCAATGCCAATGTAGTACTTCTCAAATATTAAACAATCTTCATATCTTCCTCTTAAGGTAACTCAGCCTTATGATGTCAGTTCTGCTGATAGGGAATACATTCACAGGTTCTAATTGTGTTCTCTCTGGCATGTGTATGAATTGAAATTCAATTGGGAGCCACTGTCAGGAATAAGGTGAAGTGATGAGCTCTATCTTTGACCTTAGATCGCTTGACTCCAAAACATTTATTTGGAAAACAATAGGTAAACCAACCTGGTTGGGGAATCATTAGTATGCATTTATCACTAAATTTGAAGTTGGAAAGAAATTTTCATTGACAAACTAGACTTAAGATAGAAGTGTATGTTGTCCTTAGAGTGGGACCAGCTGTGCTGGGATATGACCCAGCCCAGCTGATCTGCTTCATTGAGTGACACTGATATCACCCATTGTCCCACAGGGTTGGGCTTCTACTGCTCCTGGAGCGTCAGGGGCCCAATCCTGTGAAACATTTACATGGAACCAATTGAGGGCATGCCTCTGCAAATGGGGAAACCCCAGGGAACCTCATGACCCAATCTGCAAAGGGATGGCTCAAGTCAAGAGATGGCAGCATGATATGCATACCTGGTGAACATTTGGGGTGCACCTCTACAAATGGGAGTCCTTGAAGCCCCATAAGAGCCTGCCCAGGATCTTTCCATTTGCAGTGATGTGCCATAAGTTGGGGCATGGCAGTGAGATATGTGAGCCCAGGAAATTCCATGCTGGTGGATTCCTTGGGTAAACCCCTGCAAGCAGGGAACTCAGAAAAGCAGGTGTACCCAGACCTTCAGGGGTCCAATCCTGCCTCCTTGGGAATACTCCTGCAGTGGAGTTCCCAGGGCACACAAAAACAGGTTCCTGAAACCCCAGGAATACTTGCCTGGGGTAGCTGGAGCACGGGCAGTTCTGGGCTGCCTGTACTCTCCTGCCATAAAGCAAACTGGTGTCTGCCACAAAAAATGTGGCACAGATTTATATTGCCTATTGTTTTGGCCACAATTTGGAGCATTTGTGGCATTAAAAGGGGAAAGGAAGTCTATTTGCTGAGGCTTTGTTCCACTTTAAGAATTTTTTTTATCGGAGCAGGTGTACTTTGGAAGTAAGTAGATGGAGATGGGGCTGAACTCAATGATTTGATTTGTTAATTTGGTTGGTTGTAGCTGAGATGCACAATGAATTAATTTATATCAGAGATTTAAATCATAAGTTGTAATCAAGATTTAACTTGGTGAGCAAGAAACCTTGATTTGAAACCATTGATTTTAATCTTGTTCAGCAATTGTATCTTTTAATTACTTTCCTATGGAAGACTTGACTTTAATTGATTGGTAACCATTAAAAGCATACTGATTTGCAACTACTGACATCTTTATAAAAACAGGTACACTGTTAATCAGGAAAATAGAATCTCTCTCTACAGATTCATTTAAGCAACTATGCATCTTAACATGCAATTATTCAGATTCTTTTTTAATTTTTGTATTATATTAGAGAATGATGAATAGCATTTTTAATTTAGCAGACAAATAATTTAGGGTAAAACTTATGATTTGTATGAGGCTGCATTTAGCTGAAAACTAGAACTCAATTAAAATGCAAAAATAACTAACTCAATTACTAAATTGATTTGGCTTGAAACATAAGAAAACAGTATGGTTTATGTGTAAAACTAGCTGATTAATTAAACAAAAGAAGAATTATCTGTAGTCAACAAATTAAACTAATAGTTTGCAGTCATCATGTCTTTCAAGATTTTTAGAAATAATAGATCTCATCTTCTGATGCCTTTTTCTTATATATAAATTGAGAGAGGAAAGCTACTTTCCCTGGGTTTTGTACTCTTGATCTCTCTCTCTCATTTTAATGAGCTAATCCACTTATTTGAAGTATAATGAATAAACTGAAACCTGCAAAAGTTGTTAATGCTGGGTTAGCTAGCTAGTCCAGTAGTTCTTGACCTTTTTAGACTCAAGGCACCCATCAGAAGATACCAGCTCTTAGCTTTCACTCTATTTTCACTACAGAAATAGAGCAATAATAGAGCAAAACAGTTGCTGCAAAAACCTTGGAAAGATCACAACAGGTTAAAATGTTTTTAACACTATGGATTCCTATTTAAAATCCCTGGATGCATCCAGATGAGCACAGATGTTTGGTTCCCCGGGGACAAGTACAGTGGCAGACATTGCACCGCAGCTACTTGTCCCCGGGGAATGCCCGTGCCACGCACACTTTGGTGTATGGCAAATTACCCCCGGGGTAGTCCCAGCAGCCGTACCTGAGGTCCTGGGGGCCTTCTGGGGCTGCAGCTGTGGCGACTGTGCCAGGTGGAGCCTGGCTGGTATCTGCAGCGTGGCTTTGGGCAGCCCGACTCTGTTTTTCAGCAGCACGCGCTGCCCAAACGTGCACTGCTCTCTCTCTTTTTTTTTTTTTTTTTGTGTTTCCATGGGTTTTTTTGACCCTTGGATAGCCAGGGGTCAAAAAATAATAGAGCAAAAGAGTACAGCCTTGCAGCACGGAAAACACCTGACTGTGCAATATGTGGCACTGCAGACATGTTTACAGCGTCACATACTGTACGGCCACACTCATCTGAACTCACCCCCTGGGTATATCTTGTGAATCATGTTTGCACCGCTAACATTGCTTAGGGATGCTAGTTGTAGCTGTGTTGATCTAAGGATACAGGAAGACAAGGTTCTTTGGGTAGATGTAATATCTTTTATTAGATCAACTAAATAGCTGGGAAAATTTGTTTTTTGTAAGCTTTTGGGTACAAACACCCTTCTTCAGGCACATGGAGAGTTTGCTAGTGTCACACTGCTTAACACACTTTGGCACCCTTGAAACGTATTTAAGACCCTGGGATGATATAGCTGGGGCTGGTCCTGCTTTGAGCAAGTTGGACTAGATGATATCCTGAGGTCCCTTCCAACTTTAATTTTCTATTATACTACAACTGTATGAAAGGATCTCAAGGCAACACAGGATGCCCTATCACCCAGGTGGAGAATCACTGAGCTAGTCAAAAGCTTATCTAAAACTTCCACAAATTCTGGTTTCAACTGTATAGTCATTGATTCATTTAAAATTATGTTAACAAATGCTAGCTAGCTTAGCCCTCAAAGTAGGCTGACATAATTTCAAATTAAATTTTGAAGAGGTTTATTTTTAAAGGTAAAAAATAATTACATAAAAATAAGGTTTAAATAAAATGTACCTTTAAAATAATAACTGATTTTTATTGACCTTGTTTGTCTGTAAAGACTCAGAAGCCTATATTAAAATCACTGTGATAAGGTGGCTAGAACTACGAATTCTTCAGAGGTCTGAGACATTCCTCTGTAAAACAGGAGGTGGCTGAGAAGGTGGTGGTGGATGAAGGTCCTGTACCTTGGTAAAAAGTCTTTATGGCTTAAAATCTGAAATGGTTATTTAGAAATAGCTGCTTCTGTGGTGACAGAGTCAGTTTTGAGATTAGTCTGGCATGATTTAAAATAAAAATTACAACCAAGTCTCTCTTACTACACAGTTTTTGTTTTCAGTGGGTACATCTACACTTGAAACTAATGTGATACAAGTATGACACAAGGCATGTATTGCACCAGAGTTTATTGCCCTGGGCACCACGCTTACATGTGTGCTCAGGACCACAGCATATTGAGCCAGGTCAAAGCAGCCCTGCCTGGCAGAGGACCCAGGAGATCAGCCTGTTGGCCTGGTGATACTCCAACCCAGCACAATGTGCAGCAGAGGGACTGGCTGGGACAAGAGAGTGCTCCAGTGCAGGCTAGCTGGCAGGCAGCCCCCCACTACTGAGGCACCCTCATGCTCCAGCCAGCCCCATCAGTATTTATATAGGTGCTGCTGTACACTAAAGAATGCCAACCTGTGACAGAGCTAATTGGCTTACTGCAGCCTAACAGGGCCACATGTGTAGACTCTGAAACTTTATTCCAGAGCTAATTAGATAGCTCTGAAGTAAATGTCTGGTGTAGATGTGCCCAGTATAAGGCAACCAACCTGGTATAAGGGGAACAGAAGCAGTGGACAATATACTTTTAGGTTTTTTAAAATACATCCACGCCTGGCATGCCAACATCTTAAAAGTCAAAGTTGTGGGTATTTTTGGCACTCTGCCCAAAAACACTGCCAACCCCTGCTCTAGACCTCTCAAATATATATATTACTTAGCCTGATAAATTGGTAGATTTGGGAAATACTGCTTTATTGTTGTTTGGTTCCTTGCTATGCTGCTGCAGCATATATTGTTCTAATACACAGAGACAAAAAGATAAATGTTATACCAATGATAACTAAATATGATCACCAAATACATTTTATCTATTTTACCCACATCAAATAATAGCTGGGATGCCTAAACCATCCCACTATAAATGGGAATTTACTTTAAAGAGTTAATCCCAAAAAACAACTAATTACCCTACTCTCTGTTGGAGTAGCTTTATTTACTTTCAGAGTCTGTAATAGACTCCCTCAGAAGTGGTGCAAGCATTTGCTCTGGATACCTTTAAGAGATACTTGGATGCTTATCTTGCTGGGGTGATCTGACTTCCTGCCCCTTGAGGAGGGGCTGGACCCAATTATCTCACGAGGTCCCTTCCAGCCCTAATGTCTATGAAATCTAGGTCAATTAAAGTACCTCTGGTCTATTCCCCTCCTTCCCCCTCCAAGTGTTCAGAAAGGTTTGTTAACTTCTTATCCTTTTATTTTTCAGTTGATGCACAATTATTTTCTAAATATTCAGTTGACTCCTGTGGTAAATTCTGAGCTGTAGAAAAGAGCCCAGTGTAAGAGGCATGAAGATATCTGAAGGCACAATTGGGCTCATTATGGGTTTGTCTATACCAGGGCTTTCCAACTGGTGCAGATTGCATGCAGCCTATGCAGGGTCTCTAGGCTCTGGGATCTCCAGGCTCCCCCTCTCCTGTCCAAGGGAACAGGGCAGAGCAACAGAACTCAGTGAAGCCTGCACTGCTGGGGGAGCCTGTGGTGCTGTGCTGTGCAGTGGTGGAGCCCACAGCCAAGGAGGCATGAGTAGGGAGGAACACCCTCACTTGTAGTGTGGCAGTGGAGAGGTCACCCACCCTTGTGCACAGTATAGTGGTTAGGGGGCAGCCCTTCACTCATGTGGCACCAGGAAGGCTTGCAGATAAGGAGGTTAAGGGAAGCCATGGCCCTCATTGGTGTGGCCCCTACAGTGTGGATCCCCTGCTGGTACAGCATCCAGAGCATCTGGCCCCCAGCTGCCAAGACTCAGACAGCCCTGGTCTATACTACTGCAGCGATAGGGTCCTGAGGAAGGATGGAGCTGAACACATCCTGCCCAGGTCTTGCCCTTCCAAGCCCACTGATGCATTCCAGATACATCAAGAATGCTTCATGGGCTTGAGAACAGCCATTGGGGATGAGCCCAGTGCAGCTTCACTGATGAACTACTAGGTCTGATGCTGAAGGTTCAGGTGCAGTCTCTGTTCCTACTCTAGCTAGGACATGTTGATACTATACAAGAAACAATCCCTGCAGGTCTCATTCAACCCTTACTGATGTGTGACAAAGAATAAAAGCACTTTAAAAGGTATAACAAACAAATTACCTTTTTACTTCTTTGGCATCACTTGCAATGAAGAATCCTAAAGTACCTTCTTGAATCTTGACATGGTTTCCCGGATTGATTAATATGCTGCTCAGTGAAACAAAAACAAACAAGAAGACAAATCTATGAGCTTCTATCAATTTTAACTTAGTCCTCCAAAATGGTCTACATTTGTTCTATTATAGGGGACCCACTAGTCAGGAACGGCTGCAAGGAAATTTGAAGCCATTCTTTCTTGAAATTTCCAACCAAAACCAGAGCTCCAGTATCAACGCTATGATCAAGACAGAAATTAAATTTGTGACAAACATATATGTTCCCTTGAAATCATATCACAATTTCAGCTCTTACATTGCTGCTTTCTTAAGTTCTAGCTATCACATAATGATCGACTTAATGCAAAAAATCCCTGGGAAACACCATGAGTAAAGCTGAGCAGCTTAGCTCTCTTACTCAATCATGCAGACTAGGATAAAGCTTCATGATATGGTGAAAAGGGAAGAGATCCCCAAGGAAACAACTGCCTCATATCAGTAGAGTCATTTGTCAAACTAAACCCTTTTATACAACTTTGTGCCAATTTCTCTTAAAATAAGAAAAAGATAATGGGACCCCTATCTGTATACATCATATTATTTTTATAATAAATACACACATGTACTCCAGGGAATGGTACAAGACAACCAGTCACCATTGCTAAGCAAAACATAAAATGAATTTAATATTGAAAAACAAAACAAAACACTATGCAACCTATGGAAGAAACAAAATAAACCCAACCACCCTGTTAGAATGGGAGTAACTACATTTGATGGAGGAAATTATAAGCCACTAACACCCTCTGTGTTGACCGCTGTCTCTGTATAAAATGTCTAGTGCACTGTCATAAAGATTTAGCACCAGAGTATCTTTGGTTAAGGCAATTTTGTGAGATACCAGGCAACCATATATATTCTCCAATGTGTTTTACTACAAAGAATAGTATAACTAAGCTCTTAACTTGACAAAAAGCTAAATAAAACTTGTCAGATGTTTCCATTTTAAAAAAAAATTGTTTGAAATTTAATCTTTCTAAATCAAAGAGTAGGAGTAGTGCACATGCGAGACTTACAGTAAAGAAGGACTTTCTGTGCTGCTTGTTTGCTTATCAAACACTGATAAGAAAGATGCTGATGCATCAATAGATAAGACAGATAGGGATGGACATAGGGTGATAACACTGAAAGGCCAAAAAATCTTTGACATCATTCTCTGAGGAAAAAATACAAGTTTCATGTTTAGTCAATCAAGGTTCCTTGGATGAATTTGATATCTTTTATTAGACCAACCCAAATGGTTGGAGAATAGTTATTAAGCAAGCTTTCGGGTTCAAAAACCCTTCGTCAGGCTCAGGAAGCTGCAGCAGTTGGTGTGTGCTCTTCCTGGATGGAATGTGTTTAGTCAATCACACTTACTAATAAATTATTAGATTGGAAAACTCGTAAATACAGAATATTTTTATATACTGTATGTGCATGATTGTGTGAACACACAAAACAATACACCGAGTAAAAAAATTTGAGAGAAAATATGGAAGTTCAAAAGTTAGGACATATCAGAATAAAGGCTGACCATACAATGTTAATTCAGTCTCTTGTTATACATTTTATCATAATTTTTAATGTAATAAAATATTTTCCTCCCAGGAACCCCACTTTATTGGTGCCACCCATCTTGTGCACTAATGAATAGCTGTTCAGTAATATCTTTTATTCCCAATGCTGAAAAAATGGTCCCTCTCTAAAGATAGAATTTTTATTTCCTAAATGGTTTTTCTACTCTGTTCATCACTATAGTTATTTGAGTGCCTCACAAATACTTATTCTTTTTATAAAGTCCAGTGGGATAAGCTTATGATATGACCTCAATTTCACAGATGTAGTCCTAAGACACTAGGGAATTAAAATCAGGTCTTTCC
>NW_005841852.1:5405998-5434040 GCF_000455745.1 Alligator sinensis
ACTCTGGGAGCTCAATTTCAGACACTTAGGAGCTGAGTTTTCAGAGCACTTGGCATTAGAGGACTGTTATTCAAGGTGCACCTTCAGTTCAATTACAATTGTGAGTGCTTAGTTCTTTTGCAGATCAGGTGGCACAAGCTCTCAAGGTGGACACTCAGAAAATGATGAGTACATAATGAGGAGCCACCCATGAAAAGTCTTACCCAGTATCACACAGGCACTCTGTAGAGAAGGCAAAAAAGAAGCCAGTTATCAAGAGTCACTCAATCACATGACCTTCCTTTTTCTTTCTAAAATCTCCTGCCTTATTCACTGCATACTTTCTGACTTCTTAATAAATGAGGCAGAAGACCTCTAGGAAGTGGTTTTCAACCTGTGAGCCGCAAACCCCAGGAGGTCCATGGAGCACATCTAGGAGGTCCACAAAAGGTAGCTGTAAAGATGGCGATCCCGTTCAAAGGGGAAGTGCCATGGTGCTGTTGCCTGAAACCAGCAGCAGGTCGCCCAGAACCAACCTTCAGAGCACAGCTGGGAAACCCCACCTCTCATCCTGCCACCGCTGCTGCTTCATGTTGGACCTGTCATTGCTGCAGCCCCATGGCCCCTCCACTCACCCAGTGATATCAGTCTACAAACTGGAACAGGCATGCATGTGTGTGTGCTGAAATTTTTTAGGGGTCTGCAAATGAAAAAGGTTGAAAACCACTCTCTTGGCAGTGGCCTCCAACACCATGCAGCCCTGATTCAGCCCTAGATCTTAGTTCATCTTATGCACTGGACAGCAGGGGTCCTCCAAAAAAGATATGTGATCATGTGATTAAAGACAGTATCATAAATATACACAAAGAGGCTTAAATTAAAGTTGCACAGACAATTTCTGGCATTTTCTAACTTATGATTTTCACTTTCTTCTTCTAATGTAGTTTTCTAATGCACTTTTATAGCTTCTTAGAAAAGCAAAATAAAGAAACCAAAAACAAACAAACAAGCAAATTCCCCCCCCCCCCCAAAAAAAAAAAAACCCAACAAAAATTCCATCCTACTGAAACCCACATGAGTTATCAGCAGGATTAGAAACTTTTTAGGTCCACTGCACAGACTGATATCAACAGTAAATTGCCACCCTCTGTGAACCAGCAGTAAAGTGAGATGAGACAAACATTTTGCGAGTAGATTTAAAAGACATCTGCTAACAAAAGGTTCTTGAGACTCCAGAATATTTGGTTTTGTTCACAGTTCTACAGGAAAGTGTTTCCCAGAGTTGCAGATCACTCTATTTCTCTCTCTCCAAAATACTTCTTCCCACACACTTCATGATGGCCCTTGTTTCCTAGTTCCTTGTCTCCATCAAACTTTGTTCCTTATCCTAAACCCAATCCCAGATTTTCCTCCATTTCAACTCTCAATCTCCTTTCAGGACTCTTCATTCAGTCTTTCCTATCAGGTCCTTGTCCCAGTTTCTTTGCCCATCTTATCTAAATCTATCTCCCTCTACCTTCCAGTCTATCCAAGTCTCACCATCTTTTACCAATTTAATTTCCTTCATATCTATCCCCTTTGAATATAAATACAGTTGCTTTCTTATCCTTGGTAGCTAGATGCCAGCAGAGAGGATAGCCAGAACATAGGAAAGATTGTTTGCTTGTTTCAGATGTGGTAGCTAGTATCACAACAGCCAGGAGAGCAACTGAAGGGAAGTCCTCTTTACTACAGGGCTGTGCGAAATGGGCCCTATTCGATCCAGATTTGGCCTGAATCAGGGACAGTAATTTGATTTGTTGATTCGGATCACTGTCCTTGATTTGATTTGGCCAAATCTGAATCTGAAGATTCGATGCTGATTTAGTGAATCAGTAATTGGGACACAGGCACAGCTTTAAAAGTTTTTTTCTACATACCTTGAGGTAGCAGCACAGCTCATGATCACTGCAGTGCTGGGGTGCATAGAGTGTCCCACATGAGCACAGGGGGCTCTCCAGTGTGCTTGGCAGTGAACCTGGAAGTGGACTGGAAGTACTCCCAGTCCACTTCCAGGTCTCCCAGGGAGTGCACTGGGGGGCCCCCTGTGGCCCCTGGCTCAGCAATCAGCCACAGGGGGACCCTGGGTGCCCCCCCCCAACTTTGGAGGCACCAGTCACCTAGCCGGGGAGGTGTGGGGGGCCCCCCTGTGTGCTCCCCGGTGGACCAGGAAGTGGACCGGAAGTGCATCTGGTCCATTTCCAGGTCTGCTGCTGAGAATGCTGGGGAGCTCCCCATGTCTTCTGTGGGATGCTACATCTGTCCCAGCATCACAGCGTTCAGAGCCCCTGCTACCTAGAGGCATGTAGAAAAAATATTTAAAGCTATATCTATGTCTGAATAGCTGAATCTGTCCAAATCTGTCTGAATCGATTTGGAGGGTTCTGTTCAGCCACCAAATCAGGCCGAATATCCGCCGAATCGAATACAGCCCTACTGTTTAGCCCTTAAGTTCCTGAGTATGCTCAATGCAAAAGTAAATTCTCAAAATTTAGTTGTTAAACTCAGTGAACCTCTAACGAGAATATGCAAACTGAGATGCTGAAAGCTTTGTAATATGGCCAAATTTCAACCTTTCTGTTCCCTGTAAGAACAGTAGAAGTCACAGAAAGAAACCTCCTGCCAAATTTCATGTTTCTGTCTCTCTATTGATTTTCTTAGAAAATGAAACAAACAATTTTTACCTAAACTTAAAAAAGCAGTCTAACGTGGCCATTACACAGTTAATATTTGACATAACAGACAACTACAATCAATATGTAATATTAATACAATGATAAGAAAATATTTTCCCATGGGACTCTGATTTATAGGTGCAGCGGCTGAGTAACACCAATGAACACTAGGACTGTGCAAAGCTTTGGTAGCTGATTCGATTCGAAGGAGATTTGGCCTGACTCGGGGACCAAATCTCTAAATCTGAATCAAATTGGGAAACCAAGTAAAAGCTGCCTCCAGCTGGTAAGCCTCTTGGGGTTGGGGGAGGGGGAAGAGAAGAGGCATGGGGGAGGGAGGGAGGGATTGGGGCTGGGACAAGCTACCCAGCTGGGGTGGGGGGTGCACATTACTCAAGGAGGAGGACAGGGGGCACAGGATGCAGGTGTGGGAGCATTGAGAGTAGGAGCTCTGTGCTGTTTCTGCCCAGAGTGAGCCACACCTGCACCATGCTGCCCCCCCCTCGCTGGCTGGGCAAGCAGGGAAGAGCCCCCGTGGCTACCCCAGGTGGGGCAGAGGCAGGCATGGCTGGAGGAGCCACGGGAGAAGCCCCCATGGCTGTCCTGCCTGTTCCCATCCCCTGCCCAGCCCAGTCTCCCAGCACTGTAAAAAAAACAAAACAGAAAAAAAAAGCCCCCCCGCTCACCGGCTCTGGCAGCATGGACTGGGGCCTCTGAAGGCTTGTGGCAGAGCTCCCCCATGCAACATGGATCCCTCCCCCCCAGCTTGGGACTTGTGTGGCAGCTGCCCCATGGCACAGGTGCAGTGCGGCTCAGCAGAGCACCACATCCTGTCTGGGAGCTGGGGCAGCTCCACCTGTCAGCTGGAGCCCAGGACCACTCAGCCCCAGTGGCCCCAGCTCCCAGACAGCATGCAGCACCCTGCTTAGCCATGCTGCATCCACATGATCACATGATAGGGCATCTGCCACACAGGCAGGCACAGGGGGTGATCCCTGCTGCACCACACTGCATGGGGGTGATTTGCCATGAATGTCCAGAGGCCTCAATTGCTGCTCCTGCAATTGGTGAGTGCAGGGCTTTTTTTTTTTTTAAAGCTCCGCAGTCACTGGCTGCAGGAGTGGTGACTGGGGCCTCTGGGTAGTCGTGGCAGAGCCCCCCTGCATGTTGTGGGGCAGTGGAGGGCAGTGGGGATCACCCCCCTGTCTGGCACCCACACGGTTGCAGCATGGCTGAGCAGGGCACTGCATGCTATCTGGGAGTTGGGGTGGCTCCAGCAGTCAGCTGGAGCTCAGCAGCGCCCAGCCCCAGTGGCCTCAGCTCCCAGGCAGAGCACAGTGCCCTGCTGAGCCGTGCTGCACCCGCACCATGGGGCAGTTGCCATGAGGGTGCCAAGCGGAGGAGGGGGGCTGTACCCACTGCCCACTGCTGCAGGGGGGGAGTGGCTCTGCCACAAGTGCCCAGAGGCCCGCATCACCATTCCTGCGGCTCGTGAGTACAGGGTTTTTTGTTTGTTTGTTTGTTTGTTTAAATGCCAGGACTAGTCCTCTGAATCGGCCAAATCCAAATCCGAAACAAATAATTCCCTATTCACACAGGCATAATCAACACCTATTCAGTAATGCTGTGTGCTATGCACATGCGTGCAACACTGACATGATTAAATATTTGTAAGAAGATCTTATGCTACACTAGGTCATAATCACAAAATATACATTCATGATTGTAGTAACATGTAATATACTGAAAACAACAAAATCTTCTGAAGGGAATAAGCAGAAATATGTTTCATCATAGCTATTCATAATAAATAAGAGTAGGAGTTGATGCAAGCTAGATTTTGTTCTCTCACATGGATGTACACACAATGCAAATACCAACGAGACTGAAGCAAGTTTTATCTACTGCACATCAGTTACAACAGTAACACAAAAATCTATTATCAGTTGCAACTGCTGCTTTACAAAAACTAGTATATGCTTAATCTGTCCAGATAACCCACCGTTTGTATCATATGCATCAATATTTTGTCTCTCAAAAGTTGAGAAAATGGGGATGGGTATAAATTTGATTTTGAAAAAGAAAACTTCACTCAGTATCATATTTGTCTCATCTGTTTACAGGTCTATTTTATTTTTTCCCCCAACTGAATGGCAAGAATTGGAGACATTGTTAAGTATGATATAGAACAATGAAATATGTCAGCCTCTGAGTTTTGCAAATAGGTATCATAAAATACCATTTGATCATTTTTTGTATATAAATCCAATCTATCAAATCAGACAAGACATATCCAATATTTCAAAACTTATAAAGAACTTATAGAATTTCCCAATTTAATTACATTCCTGATTTAGGTTAGGTTTGGCTCTAATGAAGTAACAGCCAGGTAGAAAGCTTCTGATGTATAACTTCTTGGACAGTGCCCAGGTCCATAAGGGATTTTCACATTTTTCTATGGAATGAATAATACTTTAAAGCAAAGATAGTCTCCTGAGTCTTCTGCTCTTCTATTCATAACTAAGTAGAGCATGTAGCATCACATTGATTTGTTAAAGGAAAAATATTTAATGCATTTTTAGTGGAATGTAATACATTTTAGCATCTGGAATTAGGAAGAAGGACCAGATCCACTGGTCCATCTGACCAACAAAATCTCCAAGGACTTCCAGTTAAATTTCTGCAGGCCATATGGAAGCCTCTGTTCTACTATTATCTGAAATGTAACAAAGTCTCTGTCAATTTGGAAGGTGGGTTCATTTGAACAACAAGCCTTTTAATTTAACAGGATGCAAAAACTCACACACCTAAGAGAAAATAATATAGGTCATATAAGACATATAAGCAATGCAACAAAGCCCTAAATTACTTAGGCATTATGGTAGATAAACAATTGAACATGTGTTCACACTTTGATCAATAGCAGAGATAGCAAATGAAAACTTGAATATCCAAGTAAGACTGAAGTGGTGATAATACCTTAATCTTTGGAATCAGTGAGACCACTACTAGAATACAGTATTGTGACTACAGCTTAAAAAAATGTAAAAAAAATCATTCAAAAGAGAGCAACAAGACTGAGTAAGAAGCTCAAATGATTTAATCTATCCAAGAGATTGTTAAGAAATAAGTGCCTACATGGAAGTGATATCTGATAATAACTCCCTAGTGCTCCTGCCGATTGAGTTCCCAAGGTGCTAAGCACTATCTATGTTTTAAGGCTAAGGACAGAAATTATACATAAACCAGTACAAGTCATCAGAAATGGGTTCAAATCTGTAACACAACAGAAGTTCAGAGCACATAAACTGCTTTCAAAATGGTCAAAACTGGTTTAAAATAAACTGGATGGATACAGTATCAGACTTAACTGATTTAGGTTAAATCAATTTATTGAACTTCTGTCAGATCCCCTCCAGTTTTAAATTAACTCACAGTCCCCCAGCATCCCAGGATACTTTGCGGCTTCCCCACAACCCCCTCTGCCTTCTATGGTGGGCAGGCTAGCCTTGGCCTAAGCTGTTTGTTCCAGCCGAGCAGGGAGGTATGTTCTACCGCCCCCTGGTTTGTGGCCTGGACCACTGCAGGCATGTGGCTGCATTTCCAGAATCAAAAGTGAACGTCTGTTCAGTTGTTTATTGGTTCCATTTATGCAGCTTAGACTAACCTGTGAAGATTGAACCGATTCAACCTCAGGCTTTCTGACTGTCTATACTTAGCCTAAATGTACAAACTGTCCACTGCTAGCTTCTAAATACAGGCTCCCCTGAAAGCTCACCAAATCATAGAAACAGAGTTGTGCGCATTATTAATTTTTGTTTTACATTCCTCTGATGGGGGTACCCATCAGTGTACCAATATGTTAGTGTGCAGGAAAAAAAATGAAATACTGTAAATTTATATTACATCAATAAGTTAACTGCACAATGCCTTCTCTCTGGGCATCAAAATGCAATAAGGCTTTGATAACTAGTCACAAGACTTTCTAGGTAGTCTAACACTTAGTACTATTACACTGTCTTATAGATAGCTTGGGCACTGGATAGTTTGAAGTTTAATACATAAATCATCATTGAGCACCATGGAAAGTAACCTGCCGCTTCCTGTTAAGAGTAATTTCCATCAACCGTGAATCTTTGACTTATTGCCAGAGCTATGCAATATTTATAGGAGTCTCTTCCTTTCAAATAAGACAGACTTGTTGAACTAGCATTATGTTTCCTTGAGTAAAATAATGATAGAAAATTTGCTACCAGGTAATTCTGTTCCTTGCTATTAGAACATATGAAAAAAATTCTTTCAGATCTATTTTTAATGTATAAAGATTTCAGAGAAGGATAGAATGGATCTTTGCCTTCCTATAATATCCAGTTATCTCCTCCTTGAAGAACAGAAATAATGGTCAGTAAGTTCTTGATGCTATATTAATGTTAGGCTCTATGTATTGGGTTTCTATACAAGTATTAAACGAGTAAGTGGAAAGACTTAGTGACATGTTGAACTTTTGACTCAGTAGATACTGTTTTATTTATGGATAAAAAAGAAAATAAATATAAGCTTGGCTCCCAGATAAAAAATTCACAGCACAAAACCATGTCAAAATCTAGGAAGACTGTCTGTCTTTCCCCAGGAAAGACCAGGTATTGTATTGCCTGGGAAGAGGTGAGTCAGGAATTAGTATGACACATTGAAAGATATATGTGGAAACCCAGGACAGATAGCATAAAAGGTAGCAGGATAATAGAAAGAATCCATAATGGGGGTTTGCTGAGGTCCAAAACTAGAAGACATAGGAGTGGTGGCAGTCAGAACAGAGGTGCATCAGCCGAGCTAGGAGAACCCTCCATAGCTCCAGTCTTTGCCAGTCTCACCCTTCAGTGGTATGAAGTCCATATATTTTACTATCATAGGGCAACAAACTTCAAAATCTCTAGGTGACTAAAACCTGTTTTCTAATGCTACAAAGCAAATTCAATTTCTGAAAATGTAATCCCCAAATGGGAACCTTTTCTGATTTAGCAACATCCCCCTTCTTCAGATTTTACTGCTAATCCCCTAAATACTATTGATCCCTGGCTAAAAACAAGGGCCCATTTTTAAAATAAAGAATTAATGGCAAGCTTCTGAGTAAATGAATGATAAAAACCTGTTTTAAATCTTGTGGTGGATGTACTGTACCATTCCCCATGAAAGTCAAATATTAGCAGTATACTATATTGATCAGTACTGAATTAGAATGTTATAACAAGGAAATGTGATGTTATTGACTATATAGCATTACAAAGTTCAATAGACACAGCTCTCATTTTAAATTGGCTCATGCTATACCCAGATGAAATGCATAATATTAGTGTAATAGCCTCCTTATATTTGCCATGTAATTCAAATGAATATAGATATAATTTGAAATATTAAGGCTTTCCAGGGTATCTCTCAAAAGCTTTGTGTGTGGTAGGTACACAGATCCCATAATGAGATTGTATGTATACCAACTATTCAGCACTTGTAACTCAAGAGGCATTGCTTCTTTCTTCTGGGCTCTAAGATTGACATTAATACAGATTCCATACAACTATACACAAAATCAGTGCATAAGACACTAAAAAGATACAAGGCAAAAAAAACACAATACGACATTACATGCTACAGTATATTAAAGCCCAGTTACCACAAACAAATGAAAGATTGCTCCCAGGAGTTAAGCCCTTAACAAGATCGCCAACCCCTAGGAGGTGTGCACCATGTCCATTATACCCAGTACCCATTAGAACTAACAATAGCAATACTGAAATCAATGCTCTTTAAAATAGCTGTCTTTTTTTTGGTTGAAGAAGATACTGACAAGCAATACAATGGCAATAAATTAACTGAGCAACATAACGTATTTTATTCTGGGAGCAAGCAACTGCACTTTCTATCACAATTTTGCACTACTCATCATGCCACCATCAGCATGCCTTCACCACAAGATAAATATACTCATAAGCAAGAAGCCAAGTAGAGGTGCAACAACTGCAGATCCTTGAAGATGCTAAGTGTTGCAGTAACTTCTCTGCAGTTGGATCATATCAATAATGCCAAACTGACAGGAAGCCACCTCTCTTTTCACACATCTACTAAAAACAACACAGAAGAATAAGACTAAACAGAAGAAAAAAAATAAGACGCAAACACGCAACAGAATAGACATGACAAATAAGACTGGAGTATGGAAAACTGGAATGTAGGAAATTGAAAGATGACTTAACAATGAGAAAGAGCATTATTAACTGTTAGACCATGATGAGCAGTTAAAATATAAGGATTTGATAGGCCATGCCATATTTATTTCATTCATACCAAAAATGGCAGAATGAGCTGTAGCTAAAGGTGTGAGGCCATAACATGGGAGTTTATAAGAATATGCAAATCATGCCAACACAAGAAAAGAACAGAACTAAAGAAGCAAACTTATTCAGTGAGTTATTTCAATAATGAGCTCATGTATTAAAATTAATATGAACACAGAATACAAACTACCCATGGGTACTTCAGTGGAACAATATGGTAACTTTAATGTGTACTTTATAGTGATTAACCTGGTTCAAAACTGGATTGGCAATGCAAATAATCAGCCATTTGGTCATTGTTCATGGGAAGTGAAACTACAAGAGAACATGAACTACTGTATTATAGAATATGTTTAAAAAAAAGACTTGTGGGGGGAGGGAAGACATCAATAAGGATGTGAATATGAGGACAATATGGTAGATACAGAGGATACACCATCACAATACAAAACAAATGGGAAAAAAAGAGAGGGAAGAAAAGATGGCATACAGCAGAAAGTCTGTTTTCCAAAAGTACTAATCTGATATACCAAAGATGTCATAAGGTAAAAAGTCCTACAGTTTATATTTTATTCCATATTTCCTGCAAAGAAGTTAGTGCATGAATCACAAGAACCAACAGAGAAACAAAATGCTATTCTCTCTCCTTGAAATTGGGGGCTCATATAAATATGCATATATATACATATATATATATATATATACACACACACACACACACGGACACATGAATATATATATATATATATATATATGTACATATATAAAGAGAAAGATAGACAAAGGTGTTATCTTCCTGAGTTCTTGGCAAGGAATTAGTCCTGAAGTTAGGAGGAGTGAAGGTAGGGTTGAGGTTGGAAGGAAAGGTAACGAAGAGGGCATACCGCTTTCGGCTTCTGCAAACGACAAGAAAAAAATTGCAAATCAAACACTTTGATAAGAAATCAACTGACACCAAAACAAACACAAAAAAACCCTTTATTTAAAATTCTCCAAACGCTGTAACGTTAAAAAAGGTTTTTCTGTTGAGAATGAGAACAAATAAATGGAAAGACAGAGAAAATTTAACAGAAGGAGTCAAACACAGGGTGCAAGAGGGAAGAATGTTGGTTAAGTTTTCATCCTTGCCTATATTTGGAGAAAATAAGATATAAAAAAGAAATGGGACTGGCATTGAGGGACTGTGATTTATGCTGGTCTTTGTATTTTACATTGATGCGGCTGTAGTGCAGTCACTTAGAAATGTTAGAAATTTTCACTTTAACAATCTCAGAATGATTCTCCCCATGTTCCTGTAAACTAACATATTTCTCATAGAGAAAAGGCATTTCCACAACTGGACTAAAAATAAATATTTTACAATATTTTAGCTTTTTTAGACTACATCATAGAAACAAGAGTAAATCTGAAAAAAGAGTTCCTCATACATATTAAGACTGACCATATCAAAGTTCATTAGTTCCAAAGTAGAATAAATTACTTCAAGTGCACTAACAGCTGATTCACAATCTCACCTGCAATCAGTTTGTGCAGCCCTCTATGCCTGGGCAGAGACCCATTGCTGTCATTGAGATAGTACACAGTTGCAAGGATCTGTGATAATAGATCCTCAAAGAAGATCTAAACTCTAAATTGTCTCTTAAAAATTAAACCTAAGTATAAGGAATATTAAGTGATTTGTTGAGTGCTAAAAGAAAAGTGTAATTATGGTCTAGATGCAAGAGTAGAAATCTATAATGAACAAAATATAGCCTGTATATGGTCATTATATTTGTTTTAAAAATATCTTACATGTGTAAGACCATATTAACTCTACTTCAATTTTCATAAACGTTTTAAAAGCATGTTTAAGTCCTACTTGTAAGAAATTCAGTAGAATCATGAAACACCTATGCGCTAAGGCCCCAATACTGCTAACAGGATTGTGGTTTATACTTTGAACAGTACAACTAAGACTAGTAGGGAGAACAAACACTATCGATGGTATGAATCAACACAGTACCAATGACCTAAAGGGAGCTATGCTGATTTAAAATTGCTGAGGATCTGTCCCTGTGTTTGATAATATTGGCAAAAATGTACCCTAATTTATAAATCCTTAGGATTCCACACTGTGTCTTTGTAGATAACTGTGCGCTAGTACAAGGCTTTCCAACTTTTGAGTGACCAGGATCCATAATCTGCATAGACAGCAGGCCCCTGACTGTCACACCTGGACTCTGCCTCCCCACCCCTCCTCACAGGGGGAAGCACAACTCCCCATGCAGGACATGGGTTGTCTGGGCCACAATGGGCCCTGCCCATGACAGCCTGCCCCGAAAGGCAGTGCAAGAAGCAGAACCTGGAGGAATGGGAGCGGGAGAGCCTGGAGATTCTGGAAGCAGGTGCAGCAGGAGCAGTGGGAGAAGTGGCAACTGGGAGGGAGCCCATGGGTCAGGTCAGTTATTAACCCCTTGCAAACCACCAGCGGGACAACCTTGCACTAGTACAAATGATCCTGTAATTCTAGCATCCAACTCACTAACTTCAAAGAGAGTTCTGTGCAAACACAGGAGCAGATTGTTTATTCATGTAGAAATATTACATGTTTTTATAAATAACAATGGATCCTGAGGAAGAGGGATGATGCCTTCTGATTACTTATGAAGAACTAACTAATAGAAAATTTTCATTGGTCCTGACAGAACTGGTATGATTCAAGACCCCCTAAAATGTAAGTAATGAATGCTTTGGGTTCCAATTCAGGAAGGCTTAAATCTCAGGCCTTTGGTAAGTCAATGGGATTTTACTTGATTTTAAAGCATGCCTATCAATGTATTACATTAATTTTTACCATTATTTTAAGTACACGCTTAAATGCATGCTGATTTGGGCTAAAAAAACAGAAAGGTAAAATGGTAGCAGAATGGTATGATATTGTGGTCCACTATGACATAGAGCTCAGGGCTATAAATTAATGTTACATGTCATAGAAAAGTAGTTATTCCTAGTTTCTATAGAAATGAAAATATGTTGGCCCTGATGTTCACAAGATACTGAACCCTAGAACAGTCACTGGTACATCACAGCAAGAGGTACCATTTTGACACTGGTTTATTATAGCAAAGTCTGATATTCAAACAAGTTTACTTATATATTGATGTCTAGCTATATTAAACATAAGCTCAAAAGGGTTAATATGTCATCTTTAGTATTGTTCCCTAAATTGTCGATGTGTTCTTCCTATCAATCTTATTAATTATGAACTTTTAAATTGTGTGAATGTAGGTAAGAAATGCCCTGTCTTACTGTTACTTTACTTGAGATTTCTATACATTCTGTGATTAAGGATTCATTCCAGCTTCCCTTGAAGTTGTCAGCAAGATTCTCATAGGAGTCCTGGGACATCTCCCATATTACTATAGAAAGACTACAGTTTCATATCTTATGGTCACTAAATGACCATGGAAGCAGTATCTGCAAAGAGTTGGGAATTCTTGGTGAGAACCAATATAAATTAATGCTTCATGTAAAAAGTGTCCATTAATGTCCTTTCTAAAAATGGATTAAATTGATTTAACATACAAGACCAACAACTGGTTTAGTTTACATCAGCTAACACAGAATGAGTTTGATCAATGGAAAGTGTTTATTTTAAGATGAGCCCATGGGAGTCAAAAAACATTTCAAGATTCTGACAAAATAGCAGTCCCTTAATCTTCATGACAAAAAGAATATTGAGCATCACATACACCATTTCACACATAACTTGTCAAAAAGATGAAAACATGTACATGGGAATACTCACATAACAAAGAAACAGATTTGGATTTTGTAACAGATATCCCTTCTCCTTTTCAAAGGTTTTTTAAATAGAAACATGGATAATTAAATGAAGATCAGGAAAGAGTCTTTAAATGAAGGCATGGAAGAATATGAAAGCCTTCAAAATCTCAAAGAACTTATGACACTTGGTTCATTGAGAGAATTTGTTGTTCTGGTAAACTCTAAGGTTGTATAAACTCAGTGTTATCTATCAATGGTTTTATGTGAGCAGGTGCCAAAAAATTATGTATGTGCGTGTGTGTGTGTGTGTACACAAATATATACACACATACACACATATTTGTGTTTGTGTGTGTGCATAATTTTATTGCATCATCTTAAAACCGTAAGAGTTTTAGGCCAAGTAAGGATAAAATTCAGCTTAGACTTTATATTTCCATATTTTTAATATAAACCCAGAGGTATGTTCCTAACATACTGCAAAAATATTTAATATGATTGCAAACCTAAATTACACTGTATCACAACCAGGGAGAACACATTGTAAGAGGGTTTTTTTTCTGACATTTCCAGATATAATGGGGCTGAACATAATGTAAATGCAGGGATGAAAGCCCCAGTAGATTAAGTGTAAATTTGACTACAATATACATTAGCTCAGACTGTTATTTGTTCTCATATAAAAAAAATGCAATAATTTTAAAAAACCTAAAGCATCCTTTGTCTGCATGTGAATTTTTATTACTAACTATAGAAAACCTTTAATCACTTTTTGATAGAAAAAGAAATTGATATACTGAAATTTTCTTACTAAAATTAATTCTCCATAGCTTATTCATATTATTCTGAGGAATTCATGCAGCACATAATAGGTAGTATTATTATAAGATAGTTAGTGTCTTCCCATTTTCCATTCCTGACAGTCTAGTAAAATATGTTGGACTCTGAACTGGAGCTGACACATTCCTTTGTAAGGCAAAGGATATAAAAGAAGTTGTTATTTGATTGATATTAAATTATATTTATTGAGGAAGATTGCTCATAAAAATATCTTTTATCCTGAAACAAGGTATTTGACATTAAATTTGTTTGGGTGTAGAGACATGGAGAGAGATCCTGCCAGGATTATGTGAACTGGTGTAAAGTGATGCCATATTAATTATGCTTTGAAATGCTTTCAAAGGTGTAAGAATAGCAATGTCTTTTTTTCTGAAAAAAAAAAGCAGACCAAATTGTCCATTTGCATTCCAAAAAATCTGTTAGATTTGATAGTCATTGACATACCTGCTTTCCCGTTTTTCCGATTTGTATTCTATGGCTATCATTAAAAGCTTCAGCTTTGCAAACACCAGCCTGCAAGAAGAAAAAAGCTAAGAGTCAGTCCTTCTTCATGCTCAACTTCACATAATGAGAGCTAGTCAAAATATTCCACTTTTTTTTGATAAATAGGGGGACATTTTTTTCCTGATAATTCTTATCTTGCAATCAGATCTACAAAGAACATTTCTTAAGGCCTTTCCATTACTATGATTATCAAGAGACATCCTTCATCCAAATACGGCTCTAGTAAGCAAACAACAGGTTATTAATACAACACTGTTTTGATGGTAATTGACACAGCGTTGCAGAAGAGGTAAATTTTCAAACTACGCAGGAATAGTCACATGATGCCTGTCAGAGGTATTTCATTCCTTAGACCAGTGCTTCTCAATTTAGACTCAAGGTATCTCTCGTTAGACCCAAAGCCAGATCAGCTCAGAAAATGCCAGCTCTTATCTTTCACTTGTCAGAAAAATAGTAGAGCAATTCTTGTTGCACAGAACTCAGATAAACCACAGCAGGACAGTGCTGTGTTTTTGACATTATGGAGTCCTATTTGAAATCTCTATGAATCATGTGAAGAAATGTGCACATTTAACAGTAGTAATATTGCGTGATACCCCATAGCACCCTGAAAACGATCTCATGGCACTGTAGAATATGCAGCACCCCGGTTGAAAACATTTGCTTTGGATAATATATCTTCTAGTATTTATTTTAAAAACAGAAGACTCGTTAAAAAAGTCAATATTTCCCAACACTTACCAACAGTTAACAAAGGTATTATCTATTCTAACTAGGGAAATACCAAGATAATCTCAGATATCAGTGTGTGGAAAAATAAATGCTGACTCTTAATAAAGACCATTTTAGCTGTGAAATATACATGAATCGCTATTTACCAATACATCCCAAAGGTGATATTCATCAGAGTACCAGCTTTACATTGCTGTAATTTCACTAAGTTTAACACAACATAAACAGTCTTGTTGTACATGGTCATTTCCAAAATTATGAAATAAAACACAGTACAATTTCTAAGTAGGAAGAATTTGCATTCCATCACCAAATTAAAATGTACATGAATCCAATATTCCATGCCTCTATGCTACAAATTTGTAAAATGTGCATTGTATACTAATTTGAGTGTTTCTTTTATGGCACTCTAAAGAACTTCATCCTTTTACAGTTACATATTTAACACTTTGTGCATCTTATATTGTACTTCGTACACTATACTTGTACATTTATGTTGTACAACTGACAATTTCCTTGAACCTGAAATTATCTCTAAGACCCATAGACTTCCATTAATGTATATATGTGTGAGAGAGAGACAGAGAGCAACAAAGAGGTAGTGGGGGAGTGGGTCACATTTTCCTAGAATTTATCTGAACAATAAGGACTGAGGACTATCTTTTGTACATATCTGGCTGAGACTACTACATGAGCTGCTGAACTGAAAATATAAATTGCTGTTGCAAATTTTGGAAGAAATGACAAAGTAAGGGTCACTTGAAATCCTTGAAAATAGTTGGAGTGTTGGAGTGTTGTTATGGACATGTTGGTCCAGGAAATATATGGAACAGAAGGATTTTTAGTGATACCTTTTACTGAATCAACTATATACTTGAGGCAATATGTTATAAAAGCTTTTGGGCACAAAATGCCCAGCCTCCTGGAAAAAATTAAGCTAGTGATGTGAAAACCCTTGCCTTGAAATATAGGCTTTCTGTGTCCTGATGCTTATGTAAGGGTCAACAGAGATTGGAGAATGTAATTTGCATCTGCTGAGCCCCCAAACTTAGGGTCAGGGAGGTTGCAAAGGAGGCCACACAGTAGTGAACTGTGTTAAGTTTCCTGCTAATATAAGTTATACCTGAAACCCCAAAGCAGTGGCTGTAACTTACATCAGGGCTGTGTGAATCAGATTCATGGAGCTAATCATCTCCCTATGAGCATGCTACCTTTAGTGCAGCCTTCTTGTACATTCATTTTCAACTAAGCGTAATGTTAACAGTGGGGTGGCCTGAGATTCTGTATTGTGATAGGCATTCAATGTGCAAACATCATAGAACAGAAAAAAGAATGGTGTGATTTACAAAGTACAGGAATGAGAGCCAAGAACTCTAGGAAATCTAATTCTTGCTCAGGCACTGCCTCAGTGTATGAACATTAGGGCTCTGTGAAGCTTTGGTCCCTGATTTGATTCAGTGGCTGAAACTCAGAATCTGAATTGAATCAGGAGACCCTTTAATTTTTCTGAATAGAATCAGAACCCTCCAAATCCATTTGGAGAGATTCGGCAATTTGGATATAGACACAGTTTTAAATGTTTTTTCTACATACCACAAGGTACCAGGTGCCTCGTGAATACTGCAATGCTGGGGCAAATGGAGAATCCCACAGGAGCATGGGGGGCTCCCCAGACCACTTGACAGCAGACCCGTAAGTGGACCAGAAGCTCTTCCAGTCCACTTCTGGGTCCACTGGGCAGCGTACCGGGGGGCCCCTCTGAGCACCCTAGGCTCGGCGAGTGGTGCCTCCTTGGTCTGGAGGGGCACCCGGGTTCCCCCTGCGGCCAATCACTGAGCCGAGGAGGCACGGGGAGGCTCCCCAGGACACTCAGCGGCAGACCCGGAAGTGGACTGGAAGTACTTCTGGTCCACTTCTGGGTTCGCTGCCGAGCTTGTAGGGGGGCCCCCTGTGCTCCTGTGGGATGCTCCATCTGCCCCATCATTGCAGCATTCATGAACCATGCCTGATACCTTGAGGTATGTAGAAAAAACATTTAAAGCTGTGTCTATGGCCGAATCGCTGATTCTCTGAATCAGCATTGAATCTTGAGATTCAGATTCAGCCGAATTGAATCAGAGACAAATCAACTAATAGAATCTCTGTCCCCAATTCAGGCTGAATCCAAATCCGAATTGAATATGGCCCATTTTGCACACCCCTAATAAACATGGGAAATTCACTTCACTTTTCTGCTTCTGTTTCTCTAACTGTATCATAGAGACAATAACAGTGGCTTTTGTAAAGTAACACAAACAGGGAAAAGATTATATCAGTATAAAGCAGTAGCACTGGTATATCATATATAATTCCAGTATTTAATTTTCAAATTGACTTGCATGGCTAAAATATTTTTTTTTGTTGCCTGCACGTGATTAAACCACTGGATGGGCAAACCTTCATCTTTCATGCTTTGTGCAACAACCACATAATATAATTAACAAAAAGCATGTCACTGCTTGCAGAATAATGAAAAGAACAGAATAATATCATTTGTCACAAAAGGGCTTGTACTGGTAGTCTTCTGAATATAAGTGCTACAATAACAAGTCAGATCACTCCCCCCCCACTCCCCCGTCCCATAATTATTGTGTAGAGGTCCACAAAAATCGACGATGACATTATAGGAAGCCTTAATCACTTTTTTACTGCCAGTTTCATCTGTTAACTACAGGAGTTTCAACACAGATGTTCATGAACAAAGGCTCTTAAGAAGCTGAGTCCAACTGTTTCTACCTACCCAGAGAGAAATAAATTGTTCTTGTCATTAAAATCAGCCTTCTTGAGGGAGCACTGTTGATGGAAAATAGATATTTGTCTTTATAGATATTTTAGGGGACTGGTTGTATCTTAAAATGTTACATTCATTTTTGATATTTTGTATTAATTAATAAAAAATTTAAAAAAATCAGCTTTCTTGACTGGTAAAGGCTACTTGTTGACATAAGTTAGATACTTGTACCTCCTGTACTAATTGTACACAAAACTATCAAAATATGTGCTTATTTATATATCTATTTTACTTTTATGGCACATATCATCATAATATCTTAGCAGCGGAACATAAAGATATAATATTGGTTAATCATTAATTTATACAAAAAATGTCTGTAGTAAAGGTATTCTATATAAAAATTATGCTATTGGGTGGAAAATATTTCTTCTTCTGAGAAAGAATCTATTTTTTCCTGAAAGCATCTGTACCATTGATAGTACACTTTTTCCCCCCTCAAAGCCAGATCTCAAGCCATAATCATTTTCTTCAGGCTGCTTTCAACAAAGGACATGTAGTATCCTCAGAATACAAAGGAGTCCTCTAATTTATTTTTATCCAGAAATTCTATTCACATAGATTTTATTGCATTTTTCCTTATATTAACATACGCACACACAACTGCAGTACATAAGAAGATACACAACAGTATCTTAAATTCAGCAAATCATTATAAAATTATTCCACAGATCTGTTATTTTTGTCACCTGAAACTGTACTTTGTATGTATAGTGCTGAGGATGAAACTAGTTCTGGTGACTACTACTTTGCTTTCTATCACATAGAAGACATAGCTTTCAAATTCAGGATAGAGACTGTCTGAAAATACACTGAATTTCATAAGACTTGTCTATTAGAGTGGACATTATTACACTGTATATACATTATCTGAAAAATAAAATATTAGTGTCACTTTTTAGTCACCTATTTCTGTGTTTGAGATTTTATGATCTAATTTTAGACTCACTCCTATCAGGAGCTGAGCACTTTGCCTTTATCCACTAAAACACTTCAGGAGGTACTGCAAAAGTATTTAAATAGTCTCTGACTTCACAGGACTATTTGCATGCTTAAGGTGAAATACTTGTTTGGCTAACCTAGTGGATCATACCAATTTTTAGTACCTTGAAGATGGAACCCTGGGTGTACTGTGTGGCATTTTCAGCAAATGAAATGAGTTTGTTGGTGGAGTTTTTTATGTCCTTCTGTATGTGAGATGTACAGTATAGCATGTCATTGACTACATAACTTATTAAGATCGAGCCAAATTAAATGGTCTGGTTTTCTCCTGTAAGAACAGAGGTGTACAAAGAGAACAGAGATGTACCTATTACTTTTGATGCAAAACTTGGGGGATATGAAGCAAAACTTGGGGTGGAAGGCAAGTGCTCCTTTGTCATATATGGAGCAGCGCCCCCCCCAGCCACAGGACTTCAGCTTGAAAGGCCATATGAGGTCAGGCCCTAGAAGGCTATCTGGAGCATCCCCATGCCACCTGGTCATAGAAGGGTCTTATCTGCTCCTGCCACATTCCTGCACCCAGCTCCTACAGCTGGGTAGCATAGGACTGTTTCTGCTCAGCTTCTAGGTCTGAGCAGCACAGGGCTTCCCCAAGCCTGTTGCCTGCTCTTGTTCACATGATTAAACCACTAGATGGGCAAACCTTCATCTTCCATGCCTTGTGCAACAACCACATAATATAATTAACAAAAAGCATGTCACTTGGCTTCTAGGGCCAGGCACACAACCCAGAGCTCCTACAGCCAGGTAGCACTGCAGGTTCTCCAGCTTAGCTCTTATGGTCCAAAGGGCAGGGCTGCTCTAGATGCAACAAAGATTCTGGGGAAGAAGGGCATCCTTCCAGCACCCGCCTTTAAGTTGGCAGCCTGTAACGGGACCTGAACCCTCTTACTCAGAAACAAGGGAGGGGAAGGAAAACTCGACCAGTACACCGGAGTCTGTGACAAAACACTCCACAGGAAGGTGGCTGCTTTGGCAGATGGCATCCCAGAGAGAATTGTGAGAAACATTTGCAAGTAGAGTGGGGATTGAAGTGGCCAGTCAAAGCAAAAGGAACCCACCCCAGGGAGCCAGAGGCAGGTATCACTGGCTGCCCTCTGATTAAAAGATTAAAAACTCTGGTGCGTGGCTATGGGGTGAAGATAGGTGATTGAAAGGAGGTGGAACTCCTGGGCACATAAGCCCAGTCCCTGAGACCAAGCAGGCAGTCAGGCCCTGCAAGCTGCAGGGAAAGGAGTTCCCACAGGGAAGCTGACAGAGGGGAAGCAGCGCCCAGGGAAATGATGTTACCCATAGGGGTGAGATAAGTTTAGCCCTGTAGGTTATAGTTTGTGGGATGCTAGCTTTGTGAAGGCAGTATACATGTGTTTTGGTTGTGCTATTAATATGTTTACTTGTTTGGTATATAACCAGTGGACCTGGTGTGGCTGAAAGGGGAGAAGTGATGGCCCCAGAGATAAAGCCTTGCCCTGGGTCAAGGGCACCAAGGAGGCTGGACTAAGAGCAAGTTAGAGCTGAGTGGCCCAGGGGCTGGAGGCACAGCCTGGCTGAAGCTGAGGGAGTAGGAGCCTGAGCCTGAGCCTGAACAGGATGATCGAGGCAGCCAGCAGCCAGTTGGAGGCTGTGGAGATTGGAAAGTCTAGACCAGAGACAGTTTGCCTAGGCCATCAGTCAACAGCTAGATTAACTCATAGGCTAAAGTTAGTAAAGCCAAGACCTAACAAGGGATCAAATGGCAATGAAGGCATGCAAGGCATGGGCATAGCTGTACGGGTGGCAGGAGGCCATGAAAGTAGCCCTCAAGGGCCGGAGGGAATGAAGACCAGGCAAGAAAGAAAGAGACAGAGAGAGAGAGAAAGAGCATGTACCTAGGTTCACCAGCCTCCCCTCATGACTTTCAGCAACAAGCCATGGCAGGAAAGGAAGCAGGAACAAGGGCCTAACAGTATTGGGGCAGCCCCGGCAGGGCATGCCGGCAGCCCTTGGGTACCAATCCTGTCACACAGCTCCTCTCCCCTCTCTAGTTACACTACTGGATGAAAAAGGAATTTTTTTTATAGGCAGAACAAGGCAGAGGCAGAGTCAATTAATGTGTTAAGTCACTGGCCAAAGCCCATCATACAGGGAAAGCCCAACAAGGACAAAAACTGTTGTGAAACAGTTTCTGGTGTCATGTAGTCTGGTGAGATAAATCCAACATCTGAGGATTTTCCCTTTAATATCAGTACTTATTCATCATCAATACTTATCATTTAGCATTCTATTTATCAGACTATCTAAAATTATTTTACAAGTATACATCAGTTAAGATTAAATAGATAAAGTAATTAAATAGGTAAAGATAAGTGCTAAAACATGAAGTTTCATAAATCCTAAGAAGTGGTGAGGGACAGAAACTCTGAAGGACATACTCTTGGGTGGAAGAGCCATGAACTATGGGAGCCTATCTGTACACAGCTGTATTTGTGAAAATATCCTATGACCTGATTCTCATGCCAGTGTAATTCAAAAGAAAAATTACTGAAGTCATTGGAATTACAGCAAGCTAAATGAGAGGTGAATCAGGCGACTGGGGACTTTAATATAATCTATTACATAAGTCTTAGCTAAGGGGGCACTAGGATTTCTATGTCAAATTAGAATTTTAACTACAGTCTCAGGTGCGGAAAGACACAGAGATGCCATATTTTAAAGGCGTGTCTTCTGTCCTAATCCCTTCTGTCCAATAAAATGAAACATAATTAGCTTTTATACATTGGAAGTGATGAATGACTGAGTGGAACAAAATACTCGCTGCCAGATTCAGGGTAGGGAAAATATTGCTCAGGCTTACAGTTAAACTACTAAAGTACGCAATGTTAGATTCTCTCAGCCTGAATCAGGATCTAGTACATGCTTCAGAGATAAATTATTTTAAAATGTTCAAAATATTTGTGCATAAACAATGCTGAATAGGGTTGCACAGAAACATGCTTCACATAGTTTAGCACTTTATTTAATATTTCTGTGATGGCTCTAGAGATAATCAACAAATTTTTACTCCTTTCATGGTGCCATTGCTAAAAATCATGTTAATGTCAAGAAATTTTATTCCAACAGGCTCATTGTGAAGACCATCCAATATAGGCCATTATTCTTAATTTCTTTAAAAGATCTTCTGGTTTGGGATCAGGCAACATGTTCCCATTATTATGGAGACATGTATAGTCTGGTAAAATAATTGAAAGAGAAAATGGATATTTGATGTTTGCATAGGCTGAGAGGTCAGGTTTGGTAGGAGTACTGGTTTATACTTACTGTGTAGGCATTACAAGCATCAATTGCATATTACAAAGCATCAAAACACTTTCTGGCAGGGGGGAGAGATTTTTTTTTCAGAGAGAGGACCAAGACACCCAAGTATTATAAGCTGATCCAAAGCCCAGTCGAATCAGTGAGCTTGTCTATGGACTAAACTGGAATGCATTTCCATTAAAAACAATACACAACACTATTTTACAGTGGGGAAGAACAGTGGTCCACAAAAATCAGCTCCTCCAAACCGAAGCAACAGTGTCTTCAAATAAAAAAACTGAAAAAGAATCCATGAGTGTGGAGGTAGGCCATCAGGTTACCATTTAAAGATAAACGGGTAATCCCCGGTGATCAATAAAGTGTCTGGCTGTGAAGGGGCAGGGCCTTGCAAACCCATAAATAAATTGCAGTACACATTTATGAACTTATAGAAACTATGGGTGATGATACACATTTAAAGAAACCTCAGTTTGCAGGTGATATTCAAATGGGTTCATGGTTCACTGTGAGTTTTAACTGTTCAGTTAAGCCAGCAGTAATTGACAAGGGTGAGGTGAGGCAATAAGTAGGTGAGCAAAGAAATTTGCTTCTAGAAGCACTGATTCTCAGAGACTGTCACTCAGTAGATGGTGAGAATAACAGCCAAACTGGGTGCCTTAACTAGCAGTACAATTACCATTAAAAAAACCTGAATCTAAGCTAGGGTTCCATATTCATTTTTTATCTGTAACTTTGAGTTGCAATATTATCTCAGATTATAAAAGCATGGAGCAGGTTACAAACTCACAGAGTTTGAAATGGCAGAAAATATTTGTATCACTGTGTGAGTTTTCCACAGACATAACTACTGGTAGACAATGATATTGTAGGAATATGAGTTATTATAATATTAACTTTTGCGTATTGCAACAATAGCTATGGACCACAACCAGGCTGAGTTCAACTGGCCTTCTACAAACAGAAAAAAAAAAGAAGCCACTATCCCTAACAAAGAATCAAAGCTAACTCTTTCTTTGCAAATGTAGGTAATGTATTCCAGGCTAGAACTAAAGTGAAATGGTACTCTTTATTTCATATTTAGCTAAGTTTCATAAACAGATGTGATAGGCAGATAAGTAAAGAGGGAGTTTCATATGTTAATTATTAAGTTTTCATGTCCTTTATATATTCTTAAACTTATGCATAAGCCTGTCATCATATAGTTTTTTCTCTAGCTAATATGAATGGAATGGTCAAGCACATGGTTTCTGTTAGAAGCTGCAGTTTTACTATTCAACTGATTAGGAGTATTCATCACAGAGTATCCAAGGTAGTGTCGCAGAAACAAAAGTAATACTGGCCATGTCTACACGAGGTGCTGGCTGTGCAGTAGCTCGATACTACTGTGCAGTTGCATCACATGGCAACAATTGCGATGTGATGCTATTGTGCAGCAGCATCACAAAAAAGACATTCGTTGGCATTACTGTACAGTAACTTGGGTTACTACGTAGTCATTTAGTACTTGTTTATACAAGTTCTAAGATGACTGTGCAGTAATGACTGCACATTTAGTTAGTGTGCAGTCATGAGTGTGCACTAACACAGTTAGTGTCTCATGTAGAAATGGCCACTGATGCTGAACAAGCAACAGGTAAAGTACTGCCCAGTAGATAGCTATGCGAATTGTCTTTAACAACTTGGTATTAGACAATGATTGCTTCTTCACAGTATTAGACACTGTAGTTATTTTGTACACTAAGGAGAGACAGATTCCATAGATACATTTTGTCTTTTTAATGGTAACTACTGTGTATATTCTCAACACCTCAACCTAGTAATGAAAGTAAGAACTGAGAGAATCACCATGACATACAAGAACTGCAGCACAAACAGTATGCAGTTAGGATTTGAGAAAACCAATGAAGAGATAAATTAAAGCCTTAATAAAAAAAAAAGCAAAAATGTCCTACACCTCTGAATCTCTGCATTTTCCCAGTGTTGTGTGTCCTTACTTAGATTGAATAATAGCGATGTGGCAATATCTGTCTAAAATCTTGCCCCTCTCTTTCAGCAGGCAAACTTTCTGCCCTGCACTGTAGTTACTGCCTCTAAGGGTATATATAAGGATTTCTATTAGAGGAATTGTGGTCCACTGGTAGAAAGTATATATGTGTGCTCAAACATTTTTTACCGGACAAAAACTGGTGGGTGGTCCAGTAGAAACTTCTGTCTCATCCGAAGTGGTGCAAATTGCCCTGGTAGAAACGCTACAGGAGAAATAAATGCTTGTACACTTACCCTATTGATAGACACTTCCATGCTGTCCTGTGGCATCCTAGCATGCACTCTGCCCTCCCCACTAGTTCAGGGAAACAGTCTGTAACATGCCAGACTCCATTGCTCTGGCTGAAGCACAGACAACCCCCTTCCTGTCAGCCCAGGAGTTGGGAAAGCCCAGCCCTCTCTACAGTCCCAGAGCTGTGCAGATGGGGGAAATGATCCAACAGCACCCATCCTGATCGGAATTCTACAGGCCCCAGACACCATGTCATTCCCTGAGCCCCCTGACTGTCCTGCAGACCTCAAATTTGACACTGCTGTCCAAGGTCCATGAACCTCACACAGACCCCAAACACCATGCCATTTCTTCAGCCAGATCTCCCACCAACATGGACTGGTCCCTCTGCCCAGCCTTTACCTTTCCCAGAAGTCCTGTACCTTTCCCAGAGGCCATTCCAACCTACCCCACTTGGAATGGCCTGCATGGTTAGTCTGTGTCAGGGGGTTATGTTCCTGGTGGGGTCCTGTCAATGCTCTGGGGATACAAAGGATGAGGTCTGGTGGATCTAATGTCCTAGCTCCAGCAATGGTGGTGGGGATGCAACTCCACAAACACCATGGACAAAGCCCTGCACTGTGTCCAGGGCCCTAATTTTGTTAAAATTATATTTTAGATTCTCTGGGCCACAACAAGGAACAGCTACTTTCACAGCATAGGAATTTTGCTTATCGGCATATGGAACTTCCAGTGCCATGACCTCCCGCCCCAAGCCCAGCCCCTGCTGAGAAAAGCCCAGTGCAGCCCTGGCTCCAGCCCGCAGCTGCCACCCTGTGCAAGAGCTGCCCTGCACTCCCGTACATGCCCCACCCTCCTGGGCTGTGTACAGTAATGGGAGCCACTCCCCGCCAACAAGCCATGATTCCGTCCTGCACCCACCCCACCTGGGCAGCGCCTGCCCCCTCCCTCACCATAGGGGGCATTGATCTGCACCCCGCCCCATGCCCCTTCCCTCATCCCTCCCCTTCCACCACAACAGACTTACCAGCTGCACACAGTTGTATCATAAATCAGATTAGTATCAGCCAATATGCCTCCTTAAATATTGACCATTGGTATCAGCTCTCAAAATCTCTTGGTGCACTCCTAGTCTCCATAGAACTTAATGCTATTTCTACACCTTTCTCTTGCCAGTTGTCTGAACTAAATGGCATACAGAATCATTTTCCTGGCTTGTCTAAAAGCTGCCAAGCTAGTAATCAAGACCAACAGCCTGCAAGAAAAGCACATGACCTCTAGTTACAGCAATATTTGCTGCATGTAGTTTTAGCTCCATACATGATTAAAGAAATTGCTCTAAAAGTCTGTAAATCTACAGATAGTTGATTACACCCAGAGTTTCCATTAATCTTTCTTCCTCTTCACAAACTAGTTTAAAGCACATTTTGTGTCCTTTGTGTCTTCTTAAAATTGAATAGTCAATTCTTACTGTAATGAAAATACTTATGCGCCAAGCTCAATGATATACAACACTACACTCTAATTACCACTGTGCTTTAATTAACCTGAACTGAATAGTGTTATCATTAAACTGCTAGTAAGTTTGAGTTATAGTGTTTTCTTTAATTTAAACTAGAAAACACAGATAATTAAGCCTCCAGATAATCAAATGCTTGAGGAGAGCTCCAATGTTTTGGGATGTTCCTAAATCTCATTAAATGTCCTTCTTTATTGATTATTCTAGCTCAGCTGTATCATCATGTTAAATGAATGATAGCTTTATGTTAAATTCATTCTCAATCACATTTTTCTAGGAACCATATGGAAATGCGGCTGTGTTTGATAACAGGTTTTGCTGGGAGATTTTTCATGAACTGGGTTAATGTGGGCTAAGCATGATTCAGTGGTTTAGAGAATTGTAAAGCACTTCTTGGACTTCTTTGCTGAGCAGTGTACAGAGCAGTTTTTCCTTTTAAGAAGCAAGGCCAGTTAAGGTGTTGCCAGCTAAGGACATTTTAGGACTTCTTTCTTAAACAGAGTAGTCCCCAGTTGTAGTTTGGATTTGTTTAAACAGAGAAGCTCAAAAAATCTAGTTTAGAAGCAACTTTGCTGTTTATTATTCTTTCTTTCCCACTTCTATATTTTGTCTTATGTATGGTGATATTATCCCACAGAAGCAAGCTGAGAGAGCCTCGAAACTGAGTCAATAAGAGTTTTAGGCCTAAGAAGCTTCATTGTGTAATGGATAAGACATTGGGCTGGGGGGAAGAAGCCCTGAATATGTACTCTGAGCTTTCATGCTGAGCTGTAACATGATCTTTGGCAAGTCATTTCACCTTTGACTGCCTTTAAGTAGTCTTACCTACTTAAAATACAAGGGCTGGGAATACTGCTTATTGTGCATTTGTGTAGTACCTGGAACAGCGGGGTCTGAAGCTCAGTTTGAGCCTCTTGACACGACTATAGCAAAAACTAAAAACAACTATAGAAGATGTAGATATTTGAGGGATTAAACTATCATGAAAATGTTTGGGGGTAGGGATGGCTATCATTACAGCATTGTGCACATGCACTTCTCAGAAAAATAAAAGGTTATTCAGCCCCTAATAATAAGACTGTATAAAGCACTAAATTATGGCTATACATACAATGTCACTCATATCACCCTCTCATAATGAACTGGACATATTTTCTTTGGCAGAAGTTTTTTTTTGTGCAAAGTGTTTTGCAAGCAATTCCATAAAGTGCTGTATGCTAATCTGCCTACAGTATATATGACTTCATTACATCTGCTTAGATGAATGAATAATTTCCTTGCTATGGGGTAAGAGCCAAGAGGTGACGTTGACAGACACCATGCAAAGAATGGGAACCATTAGAAGAAACAATAGGACATCAGTTATGAGTAAATAACTCTCTTTAAATGGATTGCTGATTCATTTTTTCAGCAATCCTAGAATGTAGTCTTTCATTTATGTTCACTTAGTTCCAAGTCTCTTTAGAAAACAGACATTAAAATGTTTGGAATACTTCCATGCTGTGATTGCTTTAATGTTTATATTACTGGATCCTATCTGATGAAGCAATGATACTGGAATGGCAGCAGAGCAGAGGTGCCTCCTTTGAAAACCTTTGATTTCACTTGAAAGGAGGCAAGGATTATATGTCAGTTTACACACACACACACACACACACACACACATATATATATATATATATATATATATATATATAGACACACACACACACACATATATATATCTACTTACTCACAAACTGCAGGGAAGGACAGACCCACAAAGGCACTAGATAGATATTCTGTATACATTTCATTTGAGACTCCTTCCAGATAGTATTTCTGCCATGTATCCTCTTCAATCTAAGAAAAGAAAATATAAACACCAATTTTGTAGCAAGAACCACTTTCGGTGAAAATATACCTGATTAAACATGAATCAGTTTTTAACTTATTGAATTGGGTATCATAACCAATTTTGTTATCAATTAATAATGCTGTTGACAGGACTCCATGGAATTCCAATAAATTATGTTGAAGTTGTGTAACAAATAAATGGACAATGAAAAATAAAAATTAAGTATTTCTATATTTTGATTTGCTTTGACATGGTGGTAGGCACATTGCAATAGTGACTGAATTGAGGCTGCAGCAACAGATAATGGGGGGGAAAAAATCACAATTCTGCTTCATGAAACTGTGAATCTATGTCAGCACATTTTAGGAACTGGCCATCATTTGCTTCTATTTTCCTTCCCCAGCACCCATCACACTGGT